>NW_010192133.1:51128-64610 GCF_000695765.1 Mesitornis unicolor
CACACACACACACATTTTAAATATTACATACTGCCAACAGATACAGCTAATATTATTACTTTTTCTTATTATCAGTTTTATGAGGTAGTAACATCACAATTACTATATACTTAAGTTTTAAAAATACTATTTTCCTAAGCATACTGCCAATTTTTAACTGCAGATCACCACATTTCAGATTGTAAACAAGGAGTTACTTACTTGTACTGCCTTGTGTGAATTAAACAAAGAGCTCGGTTTCCATACAGAAGATGGTTTGCAGGACTTAAAAAAAAAATAATGAAAAGTTAGTAACATACATTACTTCTGAAAATCTTGAGGAGAAAAAAAACACGTAAGTTTTCACAATAATTGTCTGCAAGCACTCTAGCACCAACAATTACATACAAGCTTCCATGAACAGTACCGTTGATGTACAAGTTAAGTCACCAAGAATATTAGTTATAATTATGTACTAATTTGTAAGATTTAGGCCCACTAATACAACTTCCAACCAATTCAAATCACTCTCAGCCTACTTAAAAAAAATATATATATAAGAAATGCACAGAGATTTAAACTCCTTCCCCAGCTCACTAGGCTCAGATAAACAGATCAAAGCACACCTCAAATGGTGGTGCAAAGGTATGGCTAGTAGGTTCTCTACAGTTTCAGCTATTTCAAAAAGCAAAATAAAACAACAATAAAACAAAACAAAAACAACAAAGAAAAGGCAAAGAAAAAGACATGAAGCATGGAAAAGCTAGCTTGACTGCCACATACATCCCATTTTCTTTTGTTCTGGAATTCTTAACCTTGAAGACATAATCAAATCAAACATCTGATGAACACTTCTGGATCACTGGGTCTGCAGCTTCTTCATAGCCCTCTCCCTGAGTGGGCAGACTAAGCAGCATTTCTAAAGCGCTAAAGCATCACCTCCAACATACCTACTGGAGAATGACAGGGGAAAATCGATTTGTAATCCAGCACCCACTTGCAAGGAAGCCAAGGGAAGATGCAGCTAGTTAGGGAAGGAGTGTGATGATGAAGCAGATGAAAGTCAGCTCACGCTGGGAGAATGAGAAAGGGAAGACAGTGCATAGAGCAGATGAAGAAGGATCCTCTAGCTGCTAGACATCACTGAGCTATCCTACCCCTTCTAGCAAGGTCTTAAGGACAAAGGAGAATTTCTAACAAATAGCCGTAACAACAGCTTAGCTCTACAGCCCCTAGAAACCATGAGACTTCATTTGCTCTGTCCAAGCCATGGGATTTCCTTTGCTCTTTCACTGAATTCTGCTCCTCCCCTTCCCCTCACCAGCTACCCTGAGCAAAGCCTTCTCAGCCTGCTCCATCACCTCAGATACACTCAGCCAACCCAACCATTCAAGGAGGCTAAAATCAGCTTGAATTTGGGACTGAAATGTATGCTAATATATGACATAAAATATGAAGGAAAATAGCAGCAAAATGGTAATCCTTCCAACTGCACAATTGTAAGGCTACAGACTTCAAAATGAAAAAAATAAATCAGTCTGCACAATCAATTCTTTTATGAAAGGCAGAACTTTATGAATTTCACCATATTTCACATACACCAGAACATGTAAGAGCAGCATTTGCATGAAAACAATACAAATAAGCAATTACACCAAACCAGTGTTCTGTAGCTATTCCACATTACATGCGGACTACAGGAAGGGGGCAAATGCTCTGTGTGCGTAGGATATAAATTCTCATTTAATCTCTGTCTTCCTAACCCTTTAGAGAGCCCATGAAAGTCTCCAAAGCCTTTCAGCAAATTATTTTGGGGAAGAAATTAAACAAGACTTACAACAGAAAATTAAGCCTGTCACATTCAGAATTTCCAAGAGCACATACTTTAAAACAAACATTTGTTCTTTTTCATTAGCTCTGCATCATAGCTGAGACGATAAATATTTGCAGCAGTCGGTCATACTATTCTGCTGGAAGGATATTTAGAAGGAATGACACCAAAAGTGGCTGTTCACACCAAATAATCAGGTTTACTATACTTACTGTTAGTCATTTTTTATCAACTTTAAAACCTAACAGGACTTTTGGGGCAGTAAAAGAAACAGAACAAAAAAGTGTTACATAGAGCTTTTTTTCTATTCAATTAGGTATCATTTGGCCTCCAAGTAAAGTGTCTCATGCAAAACTATACAAAATCAGGATAAATTCAAATAAGCTAAATACATATGATATAACACAATCTAGTTAACCAGTTTAGGCCTTACCTAAACTCTATGGCTTTAGTATATGATATTATAGCAAGATCAAAGTTTCCTTGGGAAAATTCCTCATTTCCTTTCCGTTTCATGTATTCACTGTTCTGTGAAATCAAGAAAAAACAATTTGGCAACCGCTGTAATTAAATTCAGTTGCAGAAGTAAAGAAAACATTTCACAAGAAGCAGCTACGTTTTTACGCTTGTAAAAACAGAAGTATTAAGTATACACTATTAGTATAACAGTGTATTAAGTATACACTACTAGTTGTAATTTAATGCTTTTAATTCATTGCAATTAATAAGCTTAAAAGTGTACAAATGAAAATGTTATGCAGACAGGAATACAATGAACAGTAATAAAAACGCAGAACTCAGAAGCTCTCCTGGGTTCCCTAATACAGTCGTCGTCAAAAGCAAGCACGTGTCAAATAGCAAAGTACGCTAAGTACAGCACAGCTCAGCCTGTTCCCTACTCAGTGCCTTTCAGCATGGCTCCTATCTATGGAACTGTAGCAAGGAAGACACAGGAATTAACCGGACTCCCGAAAAACAAAACAAAACAAAACCCACAAACATCTACATTAAAGGAAAACATGGCAAAGAATTTGAAAGCATCTTAATTAAAAGATTAAAAAAGGATCAAGTTGAACAAACATCTATCAATATTAACAGCATTTCCTTGAGTTTTTTTGGTGGGTGAGAAGAGGAACATTCTCCAACGTACACTGGCGACAAACAATTCTTATTCTGCTTATCAGGCCAGGATCTCTCAAGATAACTATTTATGTCAGAGCAATTACTCCTTCAAGCTTTAGAAGCCTTTATCTTTAATCATTTGGTCATTTTAATAATCTTTGATTATAGGCGAGAAAAAAGACAAAAAAAAGCACACATTCTGATCTCTTATCTCACCTTCCTACAGTTTCCACAGGTCACAGCTTTAAATTCTTCAACTAAATTACAATCTTCCCAAGCAACTTTAGTAATGTAACGTTTGCCTGCAAACAAAATTCAGAAAAATGCAGTGGGTGAAGAAGTTACCAAAGAGAAGAAGTAGACTTTACCTTCTGCTGCTAAGAATTATGCCCTGTTTTCTGACTGGAAGCAAAATTTGACATACCAACTAAACAACAGAGACAAGTTCAGCAACAGAATGATTAAAAAGAAAAGGAATTATGTATTATTGGGTAAGCTCAAAATAACTGGCTCTGACTGTAAAACATTAAAGTACTTGCCTAATTTCAAGCCATCAATTGAAACTCAACTGGTTTTTAAAGAATCTGCATTTTAAAGTTCTGTAGATATAAGTAATTTAAAGAATATGTACTTTGTTACTTAATTATAAAAATATTCTTCTCCTTACATACAAGTTTGATTTCTGTCACCCTGTTACTTACTGCAACAGCCGAGTTAGAATGCAGATATGCAAAAAGCAAGACCAGAACAGAAGCCATTTAACACATGGCAAAACCAGCAGGTCTGCGAGCCTTTGGTCACTTCAGCAGAAGTTCTGCTGCTAGTGTTAATACCTTACTGTAACTACCATGAGCTACATAAGCTAATTTTTGAAATACTATTACTATACACCACTATGTTTCCAGTCACTCTTCCAGTCACTTCCAGTCTAATGAAATACATACAAACATTAACTATGTCTTCACTACAACGCAGGGGATTTTCCCCACCATTGTTTCTTCAAGTGTTCATACTTACATTCAGCAAAGAAAAATTCAAGACAGAACCAACCAAAATCACCACGTTTCTCCAGCCTCTGCAGAATACTGGCACCACCTGCGTATCTGACCCAATCGAATGCATCCCCAACATCGAAGAAACCCTATTTCAATTGACGAAAAGCGAAATAAAGAAAGAAGGTAACTCTACTTCTATACAAAGTCATGAAACAAACAAAAACAACCACCACACAAACCAACAGCTCACTGCCAGTATAGTGGAGGCATTCCATGTAAATATAACAAACAAGACCACTGCAGCACTTACATTATGCACTTGTTCCTGATTTGTTAGCCTTTGAAATAGACAACAGCTCACAAAAATAAATGTCTGGATAACTCAAGCACATTCACAAAATAAGAACAGTCATTCTTTCAACAGGAGACAGGGCAACAATTCAACTTATAGAATTTGATTTAGAAACTTCTTTGATGACAGCACACAAAATTGCTTCAGTGTAAAATGACAAGTCTGAATAGATAAAGCAACATTCTCCAAGCTGTTAAACATGCAGGCCAGGGCTAAGACTTAATTTCATAAATCATGACTTCTGTTCTGTTCAAACTAAATTTAAATTGTTTGAGCTACAGAGCTTTATTTGAAGAAGAGGGATTGAGTGAGGAATGCCCACTGCCTGGGATAATCCCACATTATCTGGGCCTATAGATGTTGAAAAATAATTTAAAAACCCAGGTGACTAAGACAAGTATCACTAAAAATACAGAAACTGTGTTATCCAGCAGTAAACATACAGTTGTACTTATTCTGCTTCTCCTGCCACTAATATCAGCTATGAAATTGTCTTCTAAGTTCAATGGTTCTATGTATCGGGCAACAGAAACTGGAAAGTGGGAAAAAAGTGACAAACACAGTGAAACTAAGAATGCTCACAGTCTGAAGTTTACAAGCTGAAAAGTGTACTGAGTATAGTTCTACTGTACACTAAATTTGACAATGAAGATGAATCAGTGGGTTTCCAAACCACACCCTGACTCAACCATTCGTAGCCCTTCAGATTGAATCCATAGCAAGATATTTGCGAATCTCAAAAGATATCCAACCTGTCTCCAAAGAGGAGCACTTTTACACCATTTCAGTAATCAAGATTAGCCCTTACTCGTAGCCCTGTAGCCCCATCATACAAGCATTGTCATTGCCAGTAACAGGACACAAGCTTTGTAATGCAAGGCCACAGGACTGTGATTTGTCAAGCTTACTCTGAGCTTGTCCTGACCTGCTTAGAGCTCAGTTTTAACTTGGTTTTAACTGTAACAGCAATTTTCTGACCAGGTGGCTATGACTAATTTGGTTAACATTTGTATGGTACAACTATAGCTTTCATATAAACAGTAGTAACAAGCAGTTACTGATGCTATGACTCACATAATGACGCAGTATAGAGAAATGCAAACCAAATATCATAAAGCATAGGCCATGAAAACCGGAGACACATAATGCAGTTTAGAGGAATATAGGCACAGGACAGTCAGAGATGTGGCACAAGTTGACACACACTATAAATAGTAAAATCATATGTAACTTGAGCCTGCAGACCAATGAAAATAAAGAACAGGGTATTAAAGTGCATTACCAAACATAAAACATGAACCTTAGCAGATCATAGAATAAGGAAGAAGAAAGCATCAACAGTCACCCTTGCAGCCAAAAACTCCAGGCAGTGATGACTATACCCTTCACCCCAGGCACACAAACAGAAGCTTTAGACACTAGACATTTGCTTTAGAATCCCAAGGAGCAGTACAAGAGTGAGCACAACACCTCCAAGAGGGTCAGATACTACAAGAGTGTATATTATGACTTTAACAGTTTTATCAATAAAGAGTTTTTCTGTTCAGTCATATTTGTTTCTATGATTTCTTTCCTCTTCTGCAATAATGAATTCTGGAAGATTTCAATTATACTAACAGTAACTTCTTGTTATGTTACAAACACATATAAAGTGTGTTTGCCTTCTGCCCATACTTACACTTTTAGCATAACACACCAGCACAGAAAGAGAGGACAAAGCAAAACACGCCACTGAGGCAGAACTGTGCGCTTATGGGAGGGAATCTAAGAATCTCCAAGACTGAAGGCAAAGAGAGTACCGAAATAGCTCAAAGGAATCAGCCTTCAACAAGAAACGGCAAATCTACAAGAAAGCAACAAGGAAAGCCACCAGCAGGTACCAAAGCGCATACTGGAGTGCAGACCTGAGCTCCAACTGCACAACATAAACCCACCTAACCACTCTGCTGTAGCAGCCTCCAAGAGAAACCATTTCTTTTCAGCATGTGAACTATCCCCACACACTCATTTTGGTCTTCTTACACAGACAATATTTATTTCACAGTTCCTGTCACACACAGATTTTGTTTTGTGGCTCAGAATTGCAACAACTGGCAACTCCAGTCCTATATACTACATATTCCAAAACCTACAAACTCAATTTACTTATGCAAGCATTTAAAAATTTTGGATATTTGTACAAATCCTTTGTTTGTACTCACACAAAGACACATTCCTATTAAAAACAATTCGAGAAACTTACTTTTTCTATTCTGCTGCCAATTCTCAGTATGCCACTGATAAAACGTGGGACATTCTGGAACAGGGATAGAAAACAAATAAATACAAGTTATTAAGATCTGATAACTTTAGTTTCTATCTGCTGAGGTTAAACTCAATAACTTTTTCTGTTCTGTTTGAATGCAGTATCATTTGGAGAGCTGCTCTGGTCCATTTCAAAGGTTCAGAAAATATTCTTGTATACAGTAGCAAACCCCCTACCGTTTTTGCTGAAAAATAAATAAATGTTGATGTGGAAATAGAGAATAAATGGATGCTGCAACACCTGGTTAGGAGAGTCAGACATTTAAGCACTCCTGCAGTTACCTACATACCAAAGAACCAGCTGACACATCCAATGAAAACCATCTGAAACAACAGTAGCCCCTCTCCTCAGATCTTCTGCTCCTCCAAATAAGTTTGACTAATGGATACACAATCTTTTACATGGAGAAGGAGACAGAGGTTGAGAAAGTAAGAAGAAGGAAGCAGAGGTAAATGGGGAAATGGGAATACACACGGACCACCATATAAAGATCAAATGGGAGCCTGCCAGAGGAGGAAACAGCACGAAGAACCCATCACATGGGGCAACATGGAAAAACTGCAGGGACATCTTGAAGAACAAGGAGGTGAAAATAGAGCACTCTGATAGCCTGAAGAAGGAAGCAGCAAAAAGAGCAAAAGGAAGTACGAATCCACAAGATTAACATAATACATTAATACCTAATCACAGAAAGTCATATAACAGTGTCATGGTTTATAGAGTTGCTCTATCAACCAATGCCTCCTCCCCACCCAGGGAGGGGGATTGAGGAAAGGAAAGGAGATTCATGGATTGAAATATATTTAATAAAATAATAATAAAAACTCTAATATTAATAACAGTTATAATGTAAAGTACACAGCTTTATACTCAGCCAATATTGTGGGGTAGCAGGAGATGTCAGCCACGGAAGAGGGAAGAAGTAGGAGAAAGAAGGAGAAGGAGGGCTGCCTCCAGCAAACTCCCCAATTAATAGTGAATGTGATGTTTATGATATAGAGTACTACTAATTGGTCAGCCCGGGGTCAGCTTAGGGTCAACTCCTCTGGGTTTCTGCTTCCCCCAGCCTCTGTACTTGTTTAACTCAAGACTGCTGAAGATCTTGAGCATCACATACCAGCTTTAGCTGAAACCTGTAACAAAATCTTATTGCTTTGTTCCCATGAAATAGTGTTGCAGTTCATTAAAAAAAAAAAATAATTAAAAAAATCACAGTTTTCCTCAACAGAAAACTGACTCAAATTCTGTCCCAGTAAACCAGGACAAACAGTAGGGTGGTCTGAAAAAGTGCAGCTCAAGGTTGAGCACAGAATTTCAACAAATTTTTTTTCTAAAATGTGTCATGCTTTAATTAAAAAAAAAATAAATAAAATCTCTTCCCTTCAGCTCCTGAGAACATTTCCCATATCATTCTCTCCTCTGCACCGTTATGTTTCTGTCTTAAGTCAACAACAATAGCAGATTTTAAATATCTGAATGGGGAACAAAAATAACTGAGGGGGGAAATAAAAAGTATTCAACTTGTTCATCTGGGAACAGTGCCATTTTTCTCATTGATATGACTGTCTGTCTGAGCAATTTGCAAGGGCCCCAGTCAACTCTATTACTGACTCTGCAAATACTTAGTAAGTTATCCCAACTGCAATAAAGCCTATGACACACTTTCTTTCTAGAAAGCAGCAACTCAACTATGAGACAATTTATGCACTCCAGCAAAAGGAAATACCTAATTTAGGATATAATCCCAAGCTGCATAAGGTACAGATTTAATTAATGTATTATACTTGAAAACTTACACGAAGTTAAAATATAATACTTACAACAACTTTCTTAATTAAATCAACAAGGTCTTCCACAAAGTCTAACTCACAGAATCTCTTCCAATTGCAGTCTAAAATCTGTGAACTGCTTAAAAAACAAAAAAAAAACCCAGTTATTATTTAGAAAAATAGCACTGTATTACAATACATGGTCTTAACTACTAATATTTACAGTAATTAGGTGTAAGCAATTAGGTCTAACCAGTAAAAACATCCTGCAGATAGTTTAACCACTACTGAAAGTGTACAAGGCTATTTCAAGGGTACCAGAAAGAAACATAAAGGCCGATGAAATCACTCTGAGAACATGATTACTTACATCCAGTCAGATGTCACAGAATTACTTTCACTTTTGAAGAGAAGAGGCCAAAAGATGCGTATTTTAATAATATTGCAATATTCTCTTAATATGTCAGCTGGCTGACTGCACCACACTTCACAGGCATCAACATCTTCAAGAAAACAGGAATTAGATTACACAATTCAGGCACTACACATCAAAGTGCAAACAAATATGCAAAAACATCAGTTATATCCATACTGTATTCCTAAGTACTAACAAGAGAACCTGTGCGCACTAAATACATCTAGCAACTTGAAGGGGGAGAGAGAATTTATATGGAGGTAACAGTAGGGACTTGCTGGCAGGCTTTACATCCTTTGCCCAAGGAAATGCCTGTGTTATGAGTTGTATCAATATAATCCATTATAAATGAATAAATGCAGCCTGCTTCTAATGAGGAGGCTAAGAGCTGTGAGCTGTTACAAGCTACAAGGGATGCTATTTTCAAGACAAAACATAAGCCTCTTCAAACTGCACCGATTTCATTATTTTCTCCAATAAATACTGAGCAGTGTGGCACACAGCAGCATGGTACAAAAGTATCAACAATATCATTTTTTTACCAGAGGCCATTAGGTGTGCGATGCACGGCTTTTTCAAAAATACAATCCAATTTCCTCAAAGACTGTCTTTACAATGTAAAGATCCTTATTAGTCTATTGAGCTGGCATCGAGTACTCTCAGAGCAGAAACAGCATTATCTGAGAGTCCAAATATATGCAAAAAAAACATCTTACACAGCTGGCTACATTCACCTGAGTTTTTTTACATATTACAGGTTACCATTTGTATAGTGAATACAAATCTGAAGAACTTGACATACTGTTGAGCCACCTGCTTTTCTGCAAATTTTTTTTTTAAATGTAAAATATTATAACTGCAAAACTTTACCTACAAGGATCAACTTGAAGGTGTCTCCAGATCTATACAGCTAAAACATAGCTACAAATAAAACAAATAATGACCACAAGCCTTAAATCTCTATCCTCGTAATACTGACTGCATGTATGTACGTATTATTGACTATTTACACTGTTCTCACAAACAACAGCAGTCTTCTGCACATTACATTAGGACAAAAAGATGAGAATTCTTCCAGTGTTAAAGAACATACCAATGCTTCTGCTAAGAATAACTTTCTACTTATTCAGACAAAATAAGGAAAAAAGTGAAATAGCAATCAAAACATCCGAGCAGAGCACAGAAAGTGCATTAGAAAGTTAGGTACTGTAACACTGATGTAGTTTACATACCTGTTTTAGGCTTACACGGCGACTGCTGTATAAACATTCCATGACCCTAAAGATAAATATATTTTTTAAAATTGCACATCTTGCAACTCTGTTACACTAACTCTTAAACAACAATTACTTAAATGTTTCTAAATATTAAACCAATATAAACTGTTTACATCAGGTGAAGGGACATTTGGAAGCGATTTTTACCTTGTGTCACCTACTTCTTTTCTCAAGAAAGGTAACTACTGCACATCTTTCGACCAGTATAAAAGGAGATCTACAGCTGTGTCTTCGTAAGCAAACAGCATGATCAAATAGGAGACAAATCTATAAAGTGAAGTATTCTGTGCTGAGCAGTCTACTCTCACACTACATGTTCTTCAAGGGCTTTTAGTCTGCATTGGTTCAAATCTAGCCCCATATATAGAGCACCTATTTGTGGTTGATGCATATCACCTATACTCTTAAAAGCACTTTCCTGATTAGTTCCATCCCCAGTGAATCCCGCTAGCACACTCCAAGACGTCTTAACAACACAAGTCAAAACATGAAAGACAAGGACAACTGGCATATTTGCTTCAAAAGCGCTCTCCTTATCCTAACTGAAATGCAGACACATCAATTAAAAACTTAATTAACAATTAACCAAAAATATTTAGTTAACTATCATAAACTATAATAATTTAGTAATTAACTAATATTCATGCATACATCATGGACCTAGCTAGAATACCTGCTTTCTAAAACTCAGAGGAGTCTTAGAGAGTGAACTTATTCTATCCAGCTTTTCGTGGAATCAGTCAAATGTTAATAACACTCATTCCATGCTCACCAGCACCTTGCTGTCTTCTAAAAACCCAATCTGAGGTGGGTGAACTCCCTATGCTTTTTTCCCCCCATCTCATTTCCCCAAGAATAAAATACTATTGGTATTCTCCATTCTCCCATGTTTCTGCAATTCTACCAACTGTTTTCTGAGTAAAACAAGGAAACTTAAAGTCTGCAGTACTTTGCACTACCAAAAGGACAAACCCCTTGGGATCCAACCTTTGAAATTCACATCAAGCACAGCCAAAAAGCAACCAAATCAAACTGGGGAAAAGGTACAATTACTAGAGTTATCTAACACAATGGTTTAGTTGCTCTCTTAAAAAAAAATAGTTTACCTGCACATCCATTAAAAAAATTCCCATAGATTAACAGTTATGAAAGGGTGGGAGAACTTTTGATAGTTTAAACAATATATTAAATCACATTAGATTAGCATTCCGAAAACTAGTAATTCCAAATCAGGTAGTAAGCAGTAATATAATGTTCAAGAAAAGGAAATATGTTTAAGAGACAGGTTTAAAAAAAAAGTTTTGATTCAATTAAGTATATTTATTTAAATATACATGCACTACACTTAGTAGTGTATATATAATAATATATGTAATATAGTGCATATGTATACAAATATATATCAAAACAAGCAGAGTGAGTGGTTAATTTACTACTTCATGGCAGCATACTGTATAAATACTTTAAGAGGTTCAAAACATAGTACTCCATACAAGCCTCTCAAGCTGAAAAAGAAATAATTTTCTTCTGTTGTACAGAACCCTACAAAGTCTATTTTAACAAACATTGTACATCTGTCATACAATAAATACTGTATCATGTCTATGTATTGCTGCACTGTAATTTCAAAGAAATGCAAAGTGATTTCTGCATATGACTCAAGAAAAGTATAAAACCAAACTAATGACCAAACAAGTATTTTATAAAGTTTCTTTAACAGACTATTCCTACAGTGGCAGACTTTCTGGAAATACTAGGATGCTGTGCAATGATTACTTACTAACGTGACCTAAGGTCATGACAAGCAGTCACGTGATTTCCCCCAAAGTAGCGTTTCCGAACTATTACAACATTACACATAAACTGAGACTTACTCTCAGAAATAAGTCATTACAATGTCAACATATTTAACAGGTCACGACACTCAGTAACAAAGTGCAAAATTAATTATTATTTCAAAAATCAGGTAATCTTGAAAGATAACTGTCTCTTTCACTCCATAGGGTGGATTCTGCTACAATATTTAAAAATAAAACAAAGCACACACACACACACACTCCCTCCATACATCAAGACCAAGGTGGCATTTCCACCAAAGCAAACTTGAAAACCAAGATTTAGCATTTGCACAGAATCAAGGGCTTCCTTTCCATAGCACAGCACACACAACATCTTAAGAGATAAAAGGTCTAGTTATCTTATGCTAACACATTAAAGTAATTTATTTAGTCCACAGCATGAAAATGAATATCTTTATTGATATAAACAAGTTTCAATGATACTCTACTGGCAACTGCTCCTTGTAAAGATACAGCTTTACAAATAAGAAATTCAGTTTACCTGTACTTCTTATTTCTGCACAGGAAGAAGAACAGTAGGCCTGCTAGTTTGTTTTTCACAGCAGCAACGCTTAGGATAAATAACTCAGAACTCTTCAAACAGCAGAAAAATTAACTACCACTGTGTTCTCCAAGATCCCTTAAGCATAGCAAGAAGTGGAGTCAAGGAAAGCATTCTTGGAGGTATGAAAACAGAAGAGTGCTACAGTTTATTAAATAAAAGCGACAACTACGTAAGCAGAGCTTTTATTGGGCACAAATAACTAGGAAAAAAAACCCGTAAGAGATGACAAGAACAAAGACTGGATGAACACTCTACAGTTAAGTTGCAGACTTGAACTTCCATGAACTAAGTTGCAATTGCTTTGCAATTAAAGGAAGTGAATCTGTCACTCTGAGGTATATAATCCCAAGTATGGCCTGGATACACAGCCAGCAGGTTGGTCAAATTCTGTTAGTAGGATCTATGCACCACTGTCTAGTTTTACATAATTGTATATACATTCAGTAAAACATGCCTGATAGAGGATACACAGTTTTTATGCTCTACTCCTGTTTAGTACTTTTGCAAGTGAGTAACATACAGTGGTATAAGGTATCTTAACAGTTTGAATTAATCAACATTAGCAAATACTCTGTAGATCAGATACGGCTATAAATCCTACCGGAACATCTTGCAAATTCTTAATCTAGTTTCAAACCTACTTACCAACTCACAGCAAGACTTATCTGCAGCATAAAAAACCAAGGACGCAAACTCCGATTCAGATGTAGGTTCACCCATGGTACATGATCCTGAAAGAAAAGGACTATGAGAAATGCATGAGGAGAAGGTCAAGGCAAGTAACATGCACTTTGCATGGAGTTAATATGATCACGACATTAAATTACGCTGTGCGAGAGTTTCACGGAAGATGTATTCTTACATAGCACAGTCTAATGTTGAAAAAGTAACCTGAAGCATCAGATAAAAGCTAGCTAAATCGACTGAGAGTCTTCCAAGCCCCTGACGTCTCGCAGCACTCCAGCCCCGGCAGGCAGCAAAGGGAAGGGCACTTTCTCTCAGCCGGGTCAGCGGGCAGCATCCCGGCAATGGCC
>NW_010192134.1:0-283 GCF_000695765.1 Mesitornis unicolor
GGTCGCCCCCACTGTGCGAGGGGCACTGCCACCCCTGGTCCCCGGTGCTGGCCCCAGCATGTGGCTCCAGAGCATTTTGGGTGCCCCAGACCCATCATGCACACACGCTGCAGAGCCTCCCTCCCCAAAAGCAGCTCTGCCCGGCACTCACCTCGGACTTCCCCAGCCGGTCCAGGTTGGAGATGTCGAAGACGCTGCCGGTAGACGCGGTGTCCACTCCGCCTGTCCCACGCTTCTGTAGCCGGCGGTTCTCCAGGGTCTTCGGGGAGCGGCTGGGCTTGAG
>NW_010192134.1:743-995 GCF_000695765.1 Mesitornis unicolor
GTGTCCCTGTCCACGGGGCTGGCGGGTGCTCACCTCCTTCAGACCCCGGCAGAACCGCTCGAAGACGCGCTTCATGTTGCCCCCCTTCTCCATGGAGATGACGCGCGTGTGGTCCTCCTCGTTGATCCAGATCAGGAACGTCTTCTCGTTGTTGTGCCTGGAGACAGGGCGGTGTTGGGCTGCACCAGCAGCCAGCAGAGCCCCTGTGCCTGCCCCAGCCACCCATGTTGGCCCTGGACATGTCCCTCTGCC
>NW_010192134.1:1333-1567 GCF_000695765.1 Mesitornis unicolor
TGGGATGCTGTGAGGAATCCTGTAGGGAATGCTGTGGGGGATGCTGTGTGGGTTGCTGTGGGGGATGCTGTCAGGACGAGCGCTGGGGACTGCCCGGGAGCAGGGGGCAGTTGCAGGGTTTGGCAAAAGGTGCAGGGTGCTGCAGGGTGTGAGGGTGGGCAGGATCGATGCAGGGTCCGGCTCTGAGGCGCTGCTCCTCAGGAGGACGCTGTGGCTGGGGGTGGGACTTTCCTG
>NW_010192134.1:1969-2235 GCF_000695765.1 Mesitornis unicolor
AGCAAGCTCCACCCTCCCCTGGCTCGGGGGACGCGAGCAGCACCATGAGCACCCACTGCGCTGTGGGGCAGCCTCGCTGGGAAAGGGGTCCAGGTCCCAGGGAAAGGGGGTGCGGGCTCCCCGGGGAGGCAGAGCCGGGGCCGCGCTGACTCACGTCAATGAGCTGCTGCTGCTCCTTCTCCGTCATCTCGCTCAGGCGGTAGTACCGTCCCGACAGGTCCCCGGTGAGGCCGCTCAGCGCGTCCACCGTCACCTTCTCCACCTCC
>NW_010192134.1:2702-2909 GCF_000695765.1 Mesitornis unicolor
CAGAGCCAGGACGAGGAGGCTGCGCGGCTGCAGGAACGGCTGCTCCGAGGAGCTGTGTCCCGCGGGGACGCGGTGGGGCTGGGCAGCGACATCCCCGGCCGCTGGGTGTGCTGCGGTGCCGGGGCTCTGGCTCCGCCGCCGCTCACCTCGTAGCTCTCTTCATCGCCGGCGACCATGCCCACCGTCTTGATGAAGGGGTGGCCGGGG
>NW_010192135.1:0-231 GCF_000695765.1 Mesitornis unicolor
TTGCCTTTCCGTGGAGCTTCCCCCACCCCACGGCCTCAGCTAGCTCTGCCCTCCTCCTCTTTCCCAAGTGCCTGCATCATTTTCCAAGATCTGCGGTATTTTTGTAACTTTTCCATTTCTTTAGTATTGAGCCTGCAGCTTTCAAAGTTCATTTATTCCTCCCCTCCCAGCTCGTGCCTTGCTCACTAACACCCGGCTCTTGCCGGGGTCCCGCAGCCCAGCGTCCCACCC
>NW_010192136.1:0-1922 GCF_000695765.1 Mesitornis unicolor
GACTGTCTCTTATTATGTGGAAGGTTCACTTGTTGCTAACTTGTCTTTAGTGCTTCTTGTGTGGATGAAGAAATACCTAAGTAAGGATCTATGAAGATCTAGGAAAACCTATAAATGAGTTTTACAAAGGACTTAATTGAAACTATTAAGACTTTCACTTTTTAAGACATTCATTCTTCCCAGTGTAGATCATGGTGCAGTGTCCAGGCAGTGCAGCATAGGTTGTTTCTGAGAGATTACTACAAAACGAGGCACAAAGCTGTAACTGTATTTTGATTTGAAATTGTAGCACTACGATGTCTTCCTTGCAGTCACAAAGGTATCTGTAAACTTATGTTTCAAGCTTATTGGAGCAGGGACTGTCTTTAACCATGTAGGTTAGTTTATATGCTTATCCCAGTAAGGATCCCAATTTATTCCCACTATTACTGTAATAGAAATAAGAAGCAGCAATAAGGTGAAATAATGTGAATGTAGAGAGCATAGATTTTAGAAGTCTTTCAAAATGTTGTCTTTCACATTTTTAAATTCTTTGCTGACAGTTTACTGAAGAAGTGGGGGCAATTTACATCTTAAAGGTTAGTTTACAAAATCAGCTTGGCTCATTGGAAAGTCATGGTTGAGTTTTTATGAGTCTCTCCCTTCTCTCTGCTTTTCCCATCCTCTGCCCTGTTCATCTTTAATCTCTGTATATGTACATAGCATTGCCATCATCCAAAAAAAGGGAAAACTGCTCTTCATAGGAATCTTGAAACAGCCTTGTCCTGCAACCTGTGGAAGAGATTTCACTGATATACACATTTATTTGTCAATGTCTGTTACCAAACAACTGCGAGATTGCAACAGCAGGCATATCAAATTTATACCCGCTTCATTTTCAAACAGCGTAATTGAGAATTCCATTTAATCTAGGTGTATCCTTTGCAGACCTTTACATCTTCCGGAAGTTTCCATTCTCATCAAAGTTTTATATGGTTGTGTTACCTGCTTTTCCCTTTTTTTTTTGTCAGCTAATGGCTATTCAGAATGCACATTTGATATGAAAATGTGTTCAGTTTTTTTTTGTCTCCTGGACAATTTGAATAACAGGAAAGCAAAATGAACACTTAAAGCTTCAATTCTGTCTTGCACACAGATAAAGCTCAATATTCAGATTCTTCTGTGGGCTGCTTTCATTCCAGCTCATATAGGGAGGCATAAATTAAGCCCTTGCTACATGGCAGCCTGTGTTTGATTGAAGTTTCATCTCCATGAAGGACAAAGAACTTTGAGGTTTTCTGCATACCTGCTTGTCAGACGGGGTGCAAACATTTCATACCGCAAGCTTATCTTATCATGAGTAAGTGAGTTCAGCAATAGGCATCATCCAGAACTGAACTGATTGTGAAGTTACGTCTGGTGACAAATTGCAGGAGACTTTGAAGCAAACAGCTTGCAGAGTGACCAAGTAGGAGAGACTGAAGCTGATCGGAGAGTGGCTCTTCATTAGCTTTTTGGTTTAGATCAGGAGGGAACTTCTGAAATGAATCCTTCAGTTGTCCCCACTTCCTGTGTTCTGCTTCAAATTGTGAAGATCATACTCTGAACTTTTTTTGGAATGAAAGGAAACTGAAAGATATGCTGGGGAGTACACCTTTCATTCTCAGGCTCATCATCAGAGGGGAGCTACTGCAAGAGGTGTGGAGCACGGGTGTCAGGTCCTCAACACTGGCTTTTGGCTCGAGGATCTCCTGTTGGCCCATTCTGGTCTCTGTGCTCCTGTTGCTTGGGTACTAACACCACGTGTCACACCACTGTTGTTATGGTTTAAGGGTTACCAGCCTGAAAGGGAAGGACAGGTGGTGTCTGTAGGACCCTGGAGGGTCACAGATCAGTGCTGTTCCCTCCCCTTTCCGGCCACAGTCTATAAAAACCGAGGTTTT
>NW_010192136.1:2623-2991 GCF_000695765.1 Mesitornis unicolor
ATAAGTGCTCTATGTCATCTCTGATCCTTGCTGCTGTATTACAAACTGGCAGGAGTATACACTGTGGTGGAGTGGAGGGCTTGTTCTTTCTGTACAGAGTGCTGTCACACTAGCAAGTCTTCAGCATCATTCTTTAGATTCAGATCCTCAAATGAAATGCACATGTTCAGCTGGCAAAAATCAATGCATGATGCCATTGAATTCTAGGAATCACAAGCAGTAGGACAAGATGATTCTATTACCAGTTTTACAGTCTGATGTGATTTCCCTGACCTCTAACATCTGCATACGGGGCTCATATCCTTTCTTGAAGGATCGTTTCTTGTGTACACTAACATCTGTGATCTTCATAAAAAAATAATTTTCAA
>NW_010192137.1:0-578 GCF_000695765.1 Mesitornis unicolor
GGCTCCATTGAGCTAGCCTATATGTTTGATATGGCACCTTTTGTCGCATACCGCTGCAGCAAGGTACGTGCTGTGCTGAAACAACTTCTCCCTCCATCCCTGCGCCTCTCTGCACTGTGACTGAGCCCCCATCAGTCACTGGGCCCCTCTCATGGCACATTCTCCTGCCTGTCCCTGCGAGCCGTCTGGATATGTTCTCTTGCAGCCCCCTTCCCCTCCCACTTTCATCCCTGCCCTGTCTCCCCGCAGGCTGCTCTGAACATGCTGACCAAATGCCAGTCCCTGGGGCACCGGGAGCACGGCATCCTCTGTGGTGCTCTGCACCCTGCCTGGGTGCAAACCGCGTTGCACACGGTAGGAGTTTCACTATGGCTGGTTCATCAGGGCCACTGTGCTGATTTTCCATGGGAGGGAGTAGCTGCCCTCAGCCTCTGCCCATAACCTCCTTTCCTTCCCCATCCCTACCTGGGCAGCTGCCCCTGCCCTGTGTCCTGGATGCCCCCATCCCCTTGGCTCTCTACTCATCCCCTCTGCCCGGGGCTTGCAGCTTTCCCCTCACCCTTCAGCTGCTCCTTACC
>NW_010192137.1:595-913 GCF_000695765.1 Mesitornis unicolor
GGGTGGCGTGGGGCGAGGGATGCTGAAGGTGCTCTCCGCCCGCTCCGAGAAGGACACTGGCACCTTTCGGGACTGGGAAGGGAAAGTCCTGCCTTGGTGAGATGCCAACATGACCTCCTGACAGTGGAGTCCTGTGCCGCTGCTCCCCCCTGCCCCACGTCGACCTGACCTCCTGACAGTGGGGTCCTGTGCCGCTGCTCCCCCCTGCCCCATGTCCTCAATAAACTCCTGCCTGAGAGCCCCCGGCTCTGCTGTGCTCCTTATCCCAGTCCATGGTGGTGCCTACAGCCGCCCATCCAACCCGTGTCTGTCCTTGGC
>NW_010192137.1:1114-1361 GCF_000695765.1 Mesitornis unicolor
TTCTCCTTTGGCACTGTGAACACCACCTGGAGATGTTCCCTCCAGGAGGCACCGGAGCCAGGACACAGCCCCTGTCCCAGGAGGAGAGAGATCTCCCGAGCACCCCCAGGGCTGGGGAACATCCTGAGCACCCCCAGGGCTGTGCTCACCTGGGGTGCCCGAAGGACTGGGGTTTCTCGGGACTGGCTGCCCTCTCCCCTCAGTTGGGGGACAGGACACAGGCAGGACAGAGGGACACACGGCACTC
>NW_010192138.1:0-14041 GCF_000695765.1 Mesitornis unicolor
GGGGGTAATGTGTGTTTTTCTAAAATTCTTCTGAGTTTCTGCGCTTTTCTGAGATGATGTTAGACGATTTGGAGTGCTTGGCGGCCAGGTGAAGGATGTGATAGTTGCTGTGCTATGAAAGAGGGTAAACAAGGTTTTTAGTTCTTATATTCTTTATTCTCACATAGCTCTGTAAAGCGAGGCAGCTGGAGGTGAAGCCGTAGAGCAACAGAGGTTATTGGTATTTGGCATTGTTTTTGTATAGCAGCTTTACTGCATCTCATACGTATAGGTTTGGCTTTGAAATGTTCAAAACATGAGGCCCCGTGTAGCAGCAGATGACAGAGTTTCTTCTTCAGTAGTTGGTGCTGCAGTTATTAATATCACTCTTCCTAGGTTTTAATCCTGTTGTGAGTATATTCCTTCTTCAGGGTGGTAGTAACCAACAGCATGGTGAAGGCCTTGCTTTCCTTGCAGCCATGCTATGCAGAATGTCAGTATTCTGTGAGTATGATGTGCTTTGAAATGTCTTGTCTCAGAGTGGAGGCAGAATGGAAATGCTTTCCTGAATCACTGAACCTCTTTCTCTTTTGCATGTTGCAAACTTTGCTCTATATGGCACAGGCATTGAAGTGCCATGGCTGTCAGAGCCATCTGAAATAAAATTAATGAAGTAATTTGCCACTGTTCTGTAAAGCAAGGGTTAGAGCCAAGTGTCAGCTATGGCTGTGGTTCCTGAACTCGAGGCATGTGAAGAGTGGAGGGAAAAGCAGGCCCAGAAGAGTCAGTGTGTCATTGTTTTTGTTTCATTTCAGCCCTACAGCATCTGCAAGGCTGTCAGATCTTAAGACTGCTGTTTAAGAGAATCAGTTCCTTGCAGGAAGGCAGTGAGTCACAGATGACGCTGGCAGATAATTAATGACATGTATACGCTGGCAGTTATTTAACAACATGTGTATGGTGACTGCAGTGGCCGCAGTCTCTGTTCGTCTCTTCCAGGTGCAATTCACTGTGAAACAATTCACTGGCAACATCACGTGTGGGAATCCAGAATCCTTCAGTGTTACACATGACCCATTCCTGATGTTTTTGTTGCTGTTATTGTGCTCAGCTCTGTTAATAGGCAGGACTATTTGAGGGCACGGTTTGAGGTGCAGTCACATTAAGGACTTTGCCATTCCCATGCCTCAGAAAAAGCCATAATCCTTCAAAAAGCTGAAATTCTCGTGAGCTGAGAGAAAGGCTGGCTCAGCTGCCGAGCTGCCAAGTAGTGGAATGGAGCCCAGGGCTTTCTGAAAATAGTAGCCCCAAAGCGAAGCTTGTCCAGCACCTGTAACACCAGACTGATTCAGGTACAGTGTGGTGGCAAAACCAGTGAACCAGGAACTGGTGGAGGTGAGACTGTGTGCCTCTGTGCACCTCGGTGGGTAGCACTCAGTTGCTCCAGAGATGTTTTGTTTTCGAGTTAATTCGGAATCCTATTTTTCTCATCCTTTATCAGGTGAAGTTCCTGTTAATGATTATGGCTTTTTTTATTTTTTTTTTATTTTGCCTTAGAACATGGGAACTGAAAGGCACTTCATAGATTTGCAAAGAAACAATTTTATCTCGCAGTGTGTTTGGGAGAAATACAGCACGCTGCTTGAAAATAAAGGGAGTTTCTTCTGTGGGAGAGCTGCAAGAGGGAGCTTTGAGATTGTAGAGGGGCAAGGGCGAGCATGTGTTTGTAAATGTATGCAGAGAAGTACAAGGTTAAAAATATGATCTAGCAGCACAGTATCCTGTGGAAATTACTGACTTTGAGTCAGGAGATGTTTATTAAAACAACAAATTCTAGTTAAAAGAGTTGCTCTGATCTGTTTTTACTCTTTCGCCTGTAGCTTTAGCTAGCCTTGGAGTGTGTCAGAAGCAGTTTGTGCTCAGAAGTGTGTGCAGCTTTTAACAATGACTTTTTTGAAAATAACTTTTCATTCATTAAAATATTTCTGTAGAGCTTAAGGTGAATTACAAAGTAATTTTTTTATTTAATAATACGGTGAAATCCAGTGATTAACGATCAGGGTGTATATAAAAACCGCAGTGTGAAAGTAAAAGTAGTGTATTGCCATTTTATAAAGAAGCCATGAGCGTATCTTTGATGTAAAATTAGGCTTGAGGTCAGCTAGGGCTTTGATTTGAGCTGTTTTCATGTGTGCCCTCTTGTAAGACAAAGTGAAAGTGTATGTGACACCGTCAGCAGGTTTCAGAAACACTCATCTTTTCCCCAGTCATAGAGGAGCACTGAGAGCTTTCTCTGATTTCTGCTGTGTTCTTTGTTATATTATCTGGGTCACCCAAAACTGGAGTGCTCGTCTCAGTATTGTTTCTAATAAACTGGTAGATGTGTGCAAACAGTTTTCAAATTGACCAAGTATTGGTGCATTTCCTGTGCAACGTTATTTCCCATGCTGTGCTTTGGGAGGGAGGCTAACCTACACTTGGTTTATGGGAACTATTTAACCCCAAAATTTGGAAGTGGGTAGTCCATTTACAATTTTTATATCACTAAGTTTTTTGTCATCTCTAGTGTGTAATTCCTATTGAAAAATAGGTATTTCAGTAATTGTCCAGGTGTTCAGACATTGCAGTGCTTTTAGAATGTGATTAAGGAGTGCGTTCAGACTATTGGTTCTGAAATTACTTTTTGGAAAACCATTTTCCATTCATTAAATTTTTTCTGTGAAACTTAAATTGCAAAGTAACTTTTTTCTTGTAATATGGTGAAACCCAGTGACTCTTTTCAGAGGTCAGAGTCCTGTTGTTTTCGCTGTTTTATATGTTAGTGAAACATTCTGCCCTGTGATATTTATAGCTTTTTATGTAGAAATGTTGAAGCATTGTGCAAGAGCTGATGAAGAAAACAGACACCAATAGACAGTCTTCGAAGGGGAGCTAAGGAATAAGCATCTGTTTGGTGCATTTGCTTTTATGTCTAATATTATGAAAATTAATGTGTTAAGAGGGACTTTCAGACTTATGCTGTTGACCAAGACTGGTTTTGCTGATGGTGGGGTTTGGAATGCAAGGAGGAGGGATTGATTTGGTAGTTACATTCTCTTTGTTCTTTTTCTTCCCAGGAAAAAAAGAAAAGAAGTAGTGAAGGGTCCCAGCTCCAAGAGCCCGATGATGTCTTCCTCCCTCCTGTGGCAGAAGTGTCTTCTCAGGCCAGTGAAGTGCAAGTGGAACATCCTGGAGAATTTACAGAAATTCTGCTCAGTGATGAAGCAGAGCATAGTAAAACTATAAATGATGTGCCCGACATCCCCCAGAGTAATTTAACTTCAGCAAATCAAGGGTCTTCAACAGTGACTCTAGAGCCTCCTGCGGCTGCAGAAGAGCTCAAATCTGATCCTTCCCATGAGGCATTTGGGGAGGATGTTGAGAAGAGTGGGAAGAACAAGTTGAGCAAAGCTCACAGCCATGTGGAGCCAATTGCTAGTGGATCAGGAAGCTCTGATCTATTGAGTAGTACCTTTCATTCCAGTGCTGCTGGCTCTCAGACAGCAGTGGGCTTTGTACGGGACAAAGGACCTGAAAACGTGCAAGATGTTAAAAATCCTCATGTCCGCTCTTCAGAGAGGCTTCCTCTTAGTGTCTCGCATCTCTCTGAGAAACCCAAAACGTGTGTTCAGCAATTGGGACTGAAACCAGTTTACCCAGACTTGTCTGCCGAGTTGTCCTATGAGGGACCAACTGTAATAGCAGTTAAACCTCTGTCACACAGTGAAAGGCTGTATCCGGAGCTGCCAACCGAACCTCAACTCGTGCCATTTACCAGAGAACAGCTGAAAATTTTTGAGCCGTGTTCGTGGCTGGAGAATGTTGACTCCTATGCGGAGGAGTTTGAAAGCGTTGCTCATCAGGACAGGCACGAATTTTATGAACTGCTCCTGAACTACATGCGCTGCAGGAAGCAGCTGTTGCTGGCTGAGGCAGAGCTGCAGGCTATGACAACAGACTGCCAGAACATTAAGGCGAGATTATGGACTTTTAAAGAAGAACAAAAAACCGTGCAGGTGCTGTTGCTGAAGTTGCTTTTGAACCCAGACTGTTTGGATGTCATTCCAGGCATTAATTTTACTTGCTGTCAAGTTTATTGTACTTAAGCTGTTTTAAAAGAGATGATACCCTTTGTTTTCTGTCTTTCCGCTGACCCCCAGTACTTCAGAATATCATCCTGTTGAGATTTAAGCCAGTTTGCTGTATGATTTTTAAACTCTGATGAGTGTAGGGTAGTGAGGTCTCTGTTAGTGATCTCTTGGATTCAGTGTAGCTTGGTTTTGGAGCTGGATGTTACAGAGGGAGTGAATGAAATTGCTCTGATGCTGTTTATAGCCAAACACATTATCAAAATTGTCCGAGGGTGTTAAGTAAACCTATGTTTGTGGTGGCTTTTACTGCTGTTTCGGTGAGTCCAGTGCCTCTCCTGTGTAGTTCCTCAGAGTTGAGATGTTGAGGGACACCCACCAAACAGTTTTGAATATTTTCCTTCTTACTAGGGAATAAGATTGAACCTCACTGGACTCTGTTTTGTATTGATGGCTTTCTACACTGAAAGCAATTTTGGCATCACTCTTACATTCCCCACAGGGCATCATACAGTTGGCTAAGCTTGCTGCTTTCTTTATTCCATCCTGATACACTGTGTATTTGTTTTATATCCAGAATAATTGTTATCTTTATACGAACTTAAAATTTTTATTCTACTAACGTATGTAACACAGGGATACTCTCAGGCTAAGCTTCCAAAATGCTGGCTCTGAAGCACTGACTGCATAAAAGGAATGTTACTTGTTGTTGTTTTATTATACTGAAGAATTAGAGATAGGACAGAGGAAGACTGGCCTCAGCTTTTAATTCCAGTTTGGGAAAAAGAGTACAGTTAATTTCTGAAAATTTAAATTGTGTAATGGGGAATTGATATAAATATTCAGTTCTGGGACTTCAGAAAAATATTTATCTTGTTTCAGTACATCTTTTAGCTTTAAAATAGTAGATCCAGTTATTTATGGAAATCTAGAAACTGGGAAGCAGTTGTGCTCAAGGGGAGTAGAGAGACCTGATTTTGTTCATGTCTGTCAGTGATACAAGTCACTTCAAGTCTCTTTCTAAATCTGAGTTATCTTCAATAATAAGCATCTTTAAAAAGTATGTAGTATGTTCTGACATGTTTGTCTTTTCCACCTGTTAAATGGCCCCTTTTATGAAAGCTTTGAAATCTGCTGAGGGGAGGGTTACATCAAGGGTAATTTCTGTAAGCACTCTGGACTCAAAAAACTGACAAAGCCACTTAAATAAAACAGTTGCTTTCTTTTCAGGGTGTCTGCGCAGATCAGTGCAAAGTGACGGGTCACCATCGCTACCAGACAGTGGAGCTGAATGAAAGTGTGCTGGGAGAACTGAAAAAGCTGTTTGAAGCCATAGCAGAACACGTGCATCAGGCGCTGGCGCTGCACTCGTACACGTCAGTGTTGTCCCGGTTGCAGGTGGAGTCATACGTCTACAGGTTGCTCAGCAGCTCGTCCCTGCTGAGATCAGTGGCTCTTCAGCAGCAAGAACAAGGTGCGTTGCTGGTCTGGACCCACTGCCCATGCTGTTTAGAGTTCTCAGCACCTTGTTCACCTGCCGTTTTGGAGTCTGTGGTATATTTTGTGTACTGGAGTGTTGCTCCTCTGATACTAAAATTTGCTGAATAAGAATCAGTGAAACTTTTCTCACAGAAGAAACTCCAGTTCTCTTAACGTACTCAGGTGGAGTGTGGAAGCTGAATGTAGGAGTACTTTTTTCTATCTAAGCTGCATACTGCCACTGATTACTGTAGAGGAACACTGGGTGGGATGGGACACCCAGACTCCAATCTTTTCTTATCAAAGGCACTGCATAATACAGTCCTTTTTCCAAACTGATTATGCACAATTCTAAAAGCAGCTGGATATTTTTCCTGTTTTATTTTCTTTTGAAAAACCATTTGAAATCTCACAGCTCTAATACTTAGAAATCTTTTTGGTTTTCATCATAAGTGTATTAGTTATTAGGGTTTGTGCCAATATAATCTTTTAGCTGAAGTATTCCTCCCCTTCCCACCATATTTGTCCTTCCCTGTCTTCCTCCCTTTGTGCCCCAACCCCCAGATAGTTTATATGCATAGTAAATTGTGGTTGTTACAAAGTTTACATTGAGGCAAAGCCTTTTATGAGAGTAACTATAGTATATTCTTCTTGTAATTAGTGTCCATTGCTTAATTGTAAGATTAAATGAAGTACTTTAAATAAATGTTCTCTGTTAGTGAGCAGCTGTGTTGAAATATCTTGGTATCTATAGATACAGAAAGCAAGTTTTCTATATAGCTGCAAAACCACTACTCATGCTACTACTCTGAGTGCTGCTTGTCAAAGCTCCTTAATTCTATTTTTAATTTACAGTTTCAAAGCAGTCAGAAAATCTTTCTTCAGACTTGAGCCACTTGAAGGAATGTGTCAGTGTCCTGTTCAGTTTCACTCGCAGAGTTATTGAAGATCCTCAGTTTCAGAGTGACCTTCACATGTGGCTGCAGAGACTGGTGAGGGAGTAAGCATGGCTACATCAGTTAAATCCAACACATGAGATGAATCTGGGAGTAATTTCTGAAAGTGCTGCTGCTTCTCTTGCTGTCCCACATGCAATGACTTTTTTGGGGGGTTTGTTCTACTTGAGGAACAGAATCTGTCAGTGAATCTTTAGAATGAATTCCTTTGTCTAATGAAGTCAGCGGAGGTCGGCACCATTAATGAGGGCTGGCACCTGAGCAGCGCACACTGCTCAAAGTGGACTTCGTACTTGTTATGCTTTTACTTATTTTGAAAGTAAAACTATTCAGACTGGTCATTGTTGAGAAACTTCTATTCTTGTTGATTTCTAAGTAAATTAGTTTTTAATGCAATTGTAAAGTAATTAATTTTTGAAAGGAAAAGGTTTGTGGCCCATAAGCCAAGCAGACCTTTAAATGCTGTTCTCCTGTAACTTACTCTGAAAATTAAGGCTTGTACAGCACAGGAGGAGAAATGAAAAGCCAGTATTACTCTAGTTAGCAAGACTATAAAGGAATGAACCTTGAAATTGTTCACAGTATTCCAATATGCTTCCCTTTAGGTGTCAGTGTTGCAAAGAATTGGCTGCCCGGGTGACCATTTCTTCCTTTTCAACCACGTCCTTCGGTGTCCAGCTGGGATCAGCGAATGGGCTGTTCCATTCATTCAGGTGTGAATGTTGAGTTCTTTATTGTCACAAGGTTGGAGTGGGAGTGGGGTGGATAGGAGAGTGTTTTGTGCCTTGACAGTCCTTCATGACCAACACCATGTTTCCAGGTGTGTGAAAGCACAGTAACAGTGAAGGGTTTGTCCAGGGATGGATTTACCCATGTTAGCACAACCACAGATAGAAGATCACACAGGAACACATCCAGGCGAGTTTTGAATGTCTCCAGAGAAGGAGACTCAACAACCTCTGTACCTTTATGTAGATCAGGGGAAGTGCAGGTGTCCAAAGGCACTAGGGTGTTCTTGTGAAGAACACTTTTACCCCTCCAACAGGGGGAGCTGTTGGAAATCTAGCCATAGTAAAAGGATTGCAATTACATGGGAAGGGCAGGCAGTGGAATAAAAGGATGACTGGAGGTAGCATCCTAACTTCCCCTACCCCCTGGTGTCCAGGTGTACACATGAAATGAAGAGAGAAGTCTTTTTGTGGAGTTTCTGATTATTTTTTTTCTTTTTAACTCCTTTAAAGTAATGTCTAGTTTTTCTTTTGGAAAACTCCCAGTATTTTGCCATAGCAATACTTTCTCTGGTGTATGAGAACTGTCATTTATGGATGTGTTTTAGTCTGACCAAAAAGCTAGTGAGAAATGTGATACTCAAAATTTGAATTCCTCTGATAAAACTAATTTGCCTTTTGTATTATTTGCACTGTAACTTTATTTAGATTTATGGGGTTTTTTTGGCATTTAATTTCAGATCAAAGTCTTGGATAACCCATCAGGTGTCTTTCATTTCATGCAGTCTCTTGCCTTGCTTATGTCTCCTGTCAAGTAAGTATGAAAATGACTTTATAAATATGTTCAGATTATCTAAGAGTAGAAAATACGACACAAGATGTGCTCGTAAAGCCCTTAAAGTTTATTGCAGGCAAAGTCACAAAAGCAGGCCCAAGTAAGAGATTCATGGTTTAATTCAAGCTCTGTACTCATTCATCTTCAAATTCAGCCTTGGTAGTACATTCTCCTTCTGTGCACAGTGTGATGCAGCTTGCTTTCAGCTTGTGAAGACTGGCATACCCATGTGCTTTGTTATTGTGACTTCTGTAGTAAAGCGATTGCCTTGTGTGATGTTCTGTTTATTATACTGTCTCCGCAACAGGAACCCTGGAGTAGAGGGTTTAAGTTGGTGTATACGCTGGCTGGGGTTTCTTTACTTTTTCATCTCTTTTTTTGCTAAGAAGTAATACATGGTGCTTGGAGAAGCTACGTAATGAAATCAGTCGTCAGTGAAAACTGTTATGTTCTTCAGATAAAATAGATAACTTGCCTCCTTACCTGCCCGAACTTTAACGTGAAAGAATCAGACTGTGGGTATTTGGAGTAGTTGTGATCTTCATAGTCTGACCCTGACTTAAGTGGGAGTCTTATTTATTGGAGGATGTTATTTTACAGGATTTTGTTTTTGCATTTCCTGTCTAGAGCTGCTTTGGAAACAAGTGTGTCCTGAGGGCGTGCATATTGCCAGTTTTGAACAAGGACTAATTCAGTGTGGCTTGAGTGGTGCTCTCAACTGTTGATAGGAGAACACAGAGCCTCCATAGTGTCTGTCCTTTCTGTTAAAAGAGCTCAGACTTGTCTGTTACAGCTGCTGCATGTCAGGGACAAGTTTGAATTCTGAATTTGGTTTGTGAAATCAGTATCTTAAAACCCTAGTATCCCAAACTTAAGGTGGTCAAATACATGGAACTGGAGCAGGTTTGGTCTGAAGCAGCATTTGAAGCAGTATATGTTTTTCCATATCTTCTCTTAACTAAAAGATTACTAAATTTAAATTTTCCATATTCTAATTTTTGTAAAATGAGGGTTTGGGATTTTTTTTTTTGCTTTAAATCAGAAATCGGGTGGACTTCATGTGCCATATGAAACCAAGTGAAAGGAAAAGTTCTTCTTCGTCTGGGAAGGAATCTGGAAACTGGACCCTGGTAGATGAGGGAGGAGAAGAGGTACAGCAGATGACTTCTTTTGTTTTTTCCCCTCCATTATGCTTTTTCTCAGGATTGTTGTATTGATTTTTGTGCAATGAAGAAAGAAAAGTTTACGGTTGTTCAGTTAAAAAGCATTATTTGACATTTAGGTCTATTTTACTCTCCTTATCTCTGTGATACAACTGTAGATATTGGAGCTTCCAGGAATGAGTACTAACACATGGCAAATAAACTTACTAGAGCTATTGCACGCAAAGGAAGCATGGAATTAGACGTTTGAAAAGATATTTCCCTTCAGAAACTGTGTTGGACTAGCACTGCATTGCCTCTGATTCTGTGTCCTAGCTGATCAGGGCTTTAATGTAGAAATACACGGAGAAGAGCAATTTAGGAGGTTGCGTATGTGGGAAAGGGAGTTCACTTGTGCTTTCTGTTTTCCTTTTGCAAGCAAACTGTAATTGGTAGAGTAGTAAAGCCCTTCTACCATGTGTTTTGTTGGAAAGCTACTAAAAAGGACTGTTTGGATTTATCTATAGGATGAGGATCCTGAAACAAGCTGGATTCTGCTTTTGGAAGATGACTTGATTTCCCTCTTGTCACAGTTTCCATTTCATGAACTCTTTCAGCAGTTCCTTGGGTTTAAATCTGGAGGTAAATCAGCTGCTAAAAAGTTGCTTTTCATTTTGCTTATGTTAATTGTATTACTGACTAAAACTGCCATGAATTATACTGCACTATGGGAGTCTCTGAGTCAAGTAACAACCTGTGCGACAGCTCACAGATGAAACAGGTAAGATGAAAGTGTATGCCATGTGTATAGGATTACTTAAAAACTTACGGCAATACTAGCATGCAAAACATTAGTCCTTTCCCTTAGTTTTGATCTCTCTGGTATTTATACTTGCAGATGTGCTTTCAGAACTAATTTTTCCACCTTGCCTCTTAGCTGTAATGTGACTTTTTAAATTTTTTTTCCCTCCAATTATTTGGTCATTCTTTATATTGTTAAATCTCTGGATAAGTACGTGAAGATAATTGCTTGCTAGATGTCTTATAATCTGCATATATTATTTGTTCTTAACAAGTACTGTTCATTTTGGAAACAAAGCACGTTTCAGTTCACTGTAATGATGAGCTGTTTGTCAGCTATATGGTGAACTGTTGCTTTAAGTTCTTAAGTTACTTAAAGTCTAGAATTCACAAACGTTTTTTGAGACTTACTCTTTTCTATCTTGGTCTTAGGTGCTTATTTTCCTGAAAAAACAACTCCCCAGGAGATGATGAAGATTTTTGCTTTTGCAAACTCTTTAGTGGAACTTCTGTCTGTGGGGTTAGAAACATTTAACCGAGCACGGTACAGACAGTTCGTGAAGAGAATTGGTCAGCTGATCAAGTAAGAGAACATCTTCTCTGTGATATGATTAAATCTTTTTCACATAGTCTGATTTAAAGTTCAGAGCTGCTAAAAACCCAAACAGTCTGGCAAACCACCAAACAAACAAATAAACCAAAACCCCGTCAACCAAAACATCCGATCCAAAACAAAACCCCAAACAGTTCTTGGGTAAATTTTGCTTTGAGAGATGGTAAGTTTTGGGTTTGTTGATATGGGAATCTGAAATCCCAGAGTCCTTGACTCTAAAACTGCTTTCGAAGTTTCGAAGGAATTGCAGTCTAGATGCTGTGGGTACAAAGGAGCCTGGTGAGCACGACCCTTCCATCAGGGATGCATTTAGGCTTGTTTTGGAAGATCACTGAAATCCAACCAAACAGCTTCTCAAATCACCCCTGTTTGTAACTAGTGTTGCTGCTTTTTCTGTTGTCCAGAATTGTTTTAGGGTTTTAAATATGCCCCTTGAAAATCCTCATATTGTTGTAGTAAGCAAATGTAATTGGAACCTAAAAATTGTTCTTTATTTTTAAATCTCCAGCAGTCACTTTATATGGTTTCTATGAGTGTGCTTCCAAGGAAGATAGAGTTAAATCAGAAACAAAATCCATGTTTTTCTTTGTGTTAGTAGAGCAGTAACTTTCTCAGTATAATTAGCTTTTTGCATTTACTACCATTTTGTAGTAGTAGGGTTACCTTCAGGCTTCAGAGTTCATACACAAACTGATTTGGTATAACACAATATTCTCTGTTGTTTGCTTGCAAAGCCAAGTAAGGACAACACAGGAATTGTAGACTAAGCCTGCCTGAAGAGGGGAGGGAAATGCTATTTATATGGAAATATCTGGAAGCCAGAGGACAGAGGGTTGAGTTGTCTCCTGTGACTAGGCTTTAGTCTAGTTGCACTTGTTGGTGTTTTTGTGTGGTGATATATATGGTGACATACTTAATGATTGCTCTTCGATTTGTTTGCTCCGCTGTGTAGGATGACACTTTGTCATGTGAGTGACCACTGGGCCCAATACGTTAGCAGCAACAAACAGTATGGATCGGTAGCACATCCCTACTCTGTGGAAAAATTGCAGCTGGAGTTTGATGAGCTGTTTTTTAGAGCTGTTCTGCATGTCCTGAAGGCAAAAAGGTAGGCTGGCCGATGTGATACTGGATGTGCCTTGGAGGAAATAGATTTGTGATACTGGGAGTTGCAGTAGCTTTAAATACTTAATGGTTTAAACAAGATTACAATAAGCAGGATTGTTCAGCACATCAGTACCATTAAGATGGGGAGGAAATATGCCTTGAATTCTGACATCTGGCTGAAGCTCCAGGAACTTGTTCAGTTCACAATGAGGTTAAATCAGAATTCAAGTTAAATCCTCACATTCTTGATGCTGTTACATAGCAGAGATGTGGGCATATGCCTCCTGTTTTCAAGTGCTGGGATTTACCAGTGTAAAACCATTTCTATCTGCCTCCCAACAGGTTGGGAGTCTGGTTGTTCATGTCCGAGATGCCTTATGGGACGTTATCCAGCAACATGCTTTGGAGGCTCTTCTATGTCATGCACTGTGCGGAGAGCGAGCACCTGGAAAAGCTCTGCTCTGCTCTGCAACCTGCTGACTGCAAGCAAAGACTCAAAGGTACCATTCTTGCACTCAGAACCAAGTCTCATAGGTTCAAATACTGCTACATCAGCTATGGGTTTAATTCTTTGCAGCTTTCATTGTTAGATCCACCCTCAGCAGCAGCATGACTGGTCCAGAGACCTCAGAAATGTTTTGGGCAGTTCATGGGCTTCCAGTACTTGTTTGTCCAAACATTGATTTTAACAGGAATTGTTGTAGCTACTGTCCTTCTAGCTTTTTCTCTGACAGTGACTGCTACTGACTGCTTCAGAGAGCTGCAGAAGTGCTATGGAGTAGGTACCTCTTGTGTATTCTTGTGTCAGGTCCCATCTTGACCTTTGATAGTATTTGGAGAGTGAGATTTAAATCCTGAAATAATGAATTTTGTATCACTTGGGTTTTTTTGTGAGCTGTTGGCTGTTTTCTGCCTTTCCCCCAACTTGCTAGTTTTGGTTTCAGCAGCTTACATTGTGGGAGATCTGCTTATTTTCCACAACTACAGATTTTTTCCCTCTTCTGAAGCTTGCTTTTGATGCTTTACTTGTCCCATGTGCTACCAGTCTTTCTATTTCCCTGTGACTTCTGTCCTGCGTTGATCTCCACAGTGACTGTGGTGGCTTCAGCTATAGCTGACACAGTTATTTGGAAGGCATCTGGAGTGTTACTTGCCCTTTGCTGCCTTCTTCGTGGAAAACACTACAGGAGTTGATTGACAGGGGTGCAGATAAACAAAGCAGTTTTTTACCTGTTCACAGCCTCTTTGCTGTCTCCAGGGAGAGCAACTCTCCCTCTGTCAGTTCTGCTTTCCAGCTAGCCCAGGTAGGTGTCACCACAACAACCAAGTCTTTTAATGGAGAAGCAGAAGAAAAGCGCAATCTTGAGAGGTTACCGAGTGTGCAAGCTCAGCTAATAAAGGCAATTTACACAGTGAGAGGGGGATATCAAGGCTGTAGCTGTGCACAGTTTATTAACTGCTCATCTGATTAGCACTTGCCAGGGAAAAAAGCAACAATTACGCTGTTTCAAAAGGATTTATTAATATGTTTTTTACAGGAAATTTTTACTCGAACAAGGAGATTGTAATATGATGTGGTGGGTTGTAGCTCTGACGGTAACAAACTCTGGGTTTGTTTTTCTTCTTGTTTTGTTTTGTTCAGGCTTTGTTTTGCTTCTAGCGAACTTTTATGTTTTAAAGTCCCTGGAATGCTGATGCTGGGTATTTTTATGCTCTTCATTCTCCTCAGCGGGTTATGTCAGCACAATTCTGTTTTTCACAGATGTCTAGACAGGGAATATCAGCAGTTCTCTCAGTGAAATCCACCTAATCTTCTCAAATATCTTCTTTTGACTGACACTTACCAGTATAATGCCGATTTAATTTCCTGTAATTCACACCGTAGAAGACCACGGCATTAACAGTCTTTTGGGAGGGAACTTTTTTCCTTTGATTTCCCTTCCCAAATTAAATTTCAGAGATGATGTGAATTTCAGAGATGTTGGTAATTGATGGAAGTTTTAGGCTGACACATCTAGAGGTGGCAGCATGGTTGCTTTTAAGAAATAGGAAGCGTGATAAAATGAAGTGCAGCGATGGAGCTGCACTTCCCAGGATGACTTCTGGACTATGAGAGCTATCAGATATAAAATAACCCCCTGGAGAAATATGCAACGACCAAGTAGTTTCTTCTTGATGTTTGTTACCTGAGTACAAAGATGTGTTCTCCCTAAGTTTTATAACTACAGGATTAAGTTTTGTCTTTGCTTCCACTGCGATTGCCAATGAGAACCT
>NW_010192138.1:14072-17788 GCF_000695765.1 Mesitornis unicolor
AATGCATCTGGTTACAGTTTCTTTACTACCATTATCAAGATTTGAGGAGATGAACGGATGTGACAGCCCCTGTATGTCTGTCGTATCTATCAGGAGTGTGGTTTATCTTACCATAGGAGAAAGATACTTAAATTGCACGGTCCTCTAGCACGCTGCTCACAAAACATTTTGGCTGTACAAGTCTGACCTTCTCAGGTTGAAGGACAGCCGCAGAATTCTTGAAAGCCCTTAAAATAGAGTGTCACCTCAGTGGAAGTGTTTAATCACAAGAGTGCTGAGCACGTGCCTGTGCAGTTCAAGCAGCTGAGTGCCACAATGAGGACTTTTCCCATATATTCAGCTTCTACAAGATCAGTGTAAACAGTGTTTTCTGGCATGTGGTGCTTCAGAGGAAGCAGCCTGTTCTCCAAACCTTTTTACAGGTCAAATGCAGCTTTCAGTGATTGTGTTGCTGCACACTATTTAAAGTTATTTGAAAGAAATAAAAATTATTTTAAGGTCCTGTTGAGATTTCTTTGTACCCTTCTGATCCTGTTGTCCCCTGTCCCGAGGAGTGAAATGCTTATTTGCATTTGGCAACATGTCACTCTTGAGTTTGAAGAGGAAACCTGCCTTGAATTCAGGTGAAATTGCCCTTCCTGTCCTGTGTGACTTCAGTTCTCTGTTTTCAGAGGTACTTAACAAATAAGTGCATTCAGTAGTTTTCAGTTTTCTTAAACTGTTATTCTTGGACATAATCTAGGCCCAGGGCTTGATACTTGAAGTGTTTTTATTTGTTACGGACATAGAATCATCTCCCCTGTTAAACTGCTGCTTGAGATCGTGGTGTGTGGAATGGGCAGAGTCTCTCAACTTGGTCAAAACCTCTTTGTGCTTGGGTGGGCTTAGTTTGAATCTTCTCTTGACTGATTAAAGCTAGAGTCCTTCCATATAATTTGGGCTTAATCTGTGGAGTTAATTGCTCCAATATTTAACAGCAGCCAAAACCATGATAACATTTTTAAAAAGCAGAAAAAATCAAGCAGTTCTTCCTGTGGTTTATAGACATTGGATAGATAAAATAATAAAAATTGAATTCCAGCTGTTTTTGAAGCAGTTTTAGCTTTCATTATGAATTACTACTGTACTTACTGAATCATATGGACTTACTGCATATTATGGTGTTTCTTGCACCTTATTTTAAAGCAGCTGTTACCAGCCACTTCTGAAGAGAGGATACTAACCCAGTGATGATCATTCCTTTGTCACTGATTCCTTCTTCGGGATTGAACTGTCAATAGATGTATAAATATTGACGATGTGTCTCCTATAACACTTGTTTTAGCATGTTTCCTTCATGTGACTTATTTTCTAGACCCAGAGCATCTTGAAAACTTTGAAAAGTATCTCAAATCGATGAACTGCTCAGAAGAAATTTGTCTGCTCACCACATTTGCTCAGATGGCACAAACCAAAAGGGCTGATGTTGATGAGGACTTTATCAAAATCATTGTTATGGAGATATATGAGGCAAGTAATACTACTGGTTTATTCAGGAAAAGGATGAATGTGATCTTGTTCTTTCTAAAAGTGTGAAACACTCATGGCTTTGTAGTTTGTTGTACATGGGACTAAGAAAGCGCTGCTTCTGAGGTTTATAATGTAGTGCTGAATTAAAATATCTGGAAGCGCATGTTTTTCTGGGAGAAACAACAGCTTTACTGTAGACCAAGCCAGATTGAAACAAATGAACAAAAGTATATTTCTTTGGCTTTATTCTTGTGCAGGTCTAAATTGTAGCTCTGAAATCCTTTGTGCAGGGTTTGGGATTTTTTGTGTGATGTAGGTGTTGGGTTTTTTTAGTGTGTGTGGCGCTGTTCCTGTATTTAGTTTTGGACTTTGTTTTTGGCACTGTGATGTAATAATTTCCTTATCTGTGTCATTCAGTTTCAGTTTTAATACTGATATTTATCAACTTCGCCAAGGATCACCAAGAGCAATTTGGTTCTCTGTTTTCCAAAATACATTTTATTGTGGTGTTAGTGGAGGTCAGCCATAACCCGTAACTTCTCTCTGCCCGTCTTCGCAGGTGTCTTACGTTAGCCTTTCCACAAGAGAGACCTTTTCAAAAGTCGGTCGAGAACTCTTGGGAGCAATCGCCAGCATCCATACACAGATTATTTCCGTGCTGCTGGATCGAGTTAAAGAGACCATCGAGCAAGTTGGGATGGTAAGTGCTAAGGGCCTTCATTTAAAGGAGGCACCCAGTTAAAACTTGAGGCCATCTCAGACTTATAAAAACCATGTCCATGTTTTTTTAGTCATATCTCTTTAAGATAGAAGGATATAATGCTTATTATTGCTTTGTGCTGAGTACTGATAAGCCTTTTTCTTTTCTGCCTTCAAAGGTGTCCTTATATCTGTTTAAAGAGCTGCCGTTGTACTTGTGGAAGCCCTCTTCATCTGAGATAGCACTGATTCGTGACTGGTTGTTAAATTACAATCTAACGACAGTGGAGAACAAATTAGCCTGCATTATCTTGGAAGGGCTAAACTGGGGATTTGGTGAGCAAGTACGTATTACTGAACCTGGTCGGTGTTTCAGAGCAAAAATATTACTCAACCTGAGACTGTAATTGAATTTGAAAACAGTTAATTACATGCTTGTATATGATGAGTGTACATTTGATGAAGTGAGATGGGAACTTCACAATAATTTAGCAGCATTCTGCCAGAGGATTTGCTTGTGTTGTTTTCCTGTAGCATTGCAGCTGAGATTGAAAGAGATTTAAGCAGGAGTTTCCTTTCTCTAAATGAGAGGAAACGACTTGGCAGGACGATTTCTGTAAGTCACTTGGTTAAGATGTCTGTGACTGCAGAAATAGAGGAATTATCCAACAAATGTGTATGAGGCTGGCATGAATGTAGTGTGCAGGCTGGCATCCAAATGCAAGAAAACTGATGATTGAAGTGCCCTGAGCATTAATGAAACAATTGGAAAATGTTCCTCGGAGTGGGTTCTTCCAGAAGCTCCATAAGTTCTGTATCCAGTTAAGGATGAATGTTTTTTCAGAGAGAAACAGAAATAGATTGTGGGAAAAGTTCCATTACCAGTGTTCAGTGATCCATTTTACCATGGTAATCTGTGCATTTGATCGTACTGAACTCTTCTCTTTGCTGTGCTGATGCTTATACATGAAAATTGCTTTACTTTTTCTCCCTGTTCCTTGATGAGACATGAAAACAGAGGAATAGTAGGGAAAACCGTGAGGTCTTTGCTGTACAATAATAGTGTCATGCCTCTATCCTTTGATATGGGGAAAAATAGTTCTTTAATGTGGCAATTGGTAAGAGGATTTACTACAAAAAACAAGATACGATTTTTGGTTTTGTTTTGTTAAGTTTCTATACTATGTAATTTGAAATGCCCTCTGTGGAGCTTTGCATTCATTGCTATAAATCCACAAAATACACATGGGAAGTGATTGTGGTCACTTTTTTAATTTGGTCTGGAAATTACCTAGCTGTTGAGCTTTGTATTGCCTGGTTTGAGCTTATTCTTCAATGTTGGGCTGAAATTTTTCTTACTGGCCAAGACTTTGTCCAAGTATGACAATCCTTGATCTCTTTCTGACTGTTCAAATTAAGTTTTATTTATTTGTAGTGTGACTGGATGATGCAGTTGTAGAGACCTTTTAAACAAAGCAAAGTTTTGGTGTGTTTCTATTTTTCAGCAG
>NW_010192138.1:17819-25435 GCF_000695765.1 Mesitornis unicolor
GCTCTCCATCTGAATCCAGCCGTCCATTCTGAAGTTGCACTGATGGTCCTGGAAGCATATCAGAAATATCTCTCCCAGAAACCATACGCTGGGCTGCTTTCTGAAAGCATAAAACAGGTATTCCTTCTTCAGAATTATAGGGGATTGTTTATTAATTGTGATAGGTAAGAAAAGCTGCAGGCTGAGATCTTGGTGGTTTTTTTCTTTTTAAAAGCTATGCTGTCTTGATGCTACTAGAACATCATAATTTACCGACTCGCTGTATTTTTGCACCCACAGACCTATTTGCAGATTCTGTTAGAATTACGTTGAACATCTATATGAGAAAAAGAGATTTTAAACTTGTCCCTCTTGTAGGTTTGCATTATCATCTAGCCTGTAGTGGGACAGTTGCAAACTGTTCTTGCAAAGCACCTTTTACTCATGTGAAGCTGGCCAGTGCTTGTTTAATGAAAGGCTGCTTAGTATTACTGGTGAAAGTGAGAGACATCCTTCCTGTGTCTCCAGCTCTTAGCCTTACTTTATTTAAAAACTCGAGATTTTAGGAGCCTTTCAGTAGCCACCAGTGCTGTTACCTGAACATGCTACAGACATTTATTACATTGATTTTTACAGCACACTTGTGAGTGAGGAAGGTATGGCTCCAAGTTAAAGAAGGGAAATGGAAGGATAGAAGGATCATGGTTAAAAATCCCTATTTTGGATATCCAGTCCAAGATGCTTCTATTTATTTATTCAGAGCTTTTAGCATTGTGTTGTACTTTGTCTTCTCAGTATTTCTTGTGCAGTGCATTCTCCTCCCCACTTCCTCTGTGCTTCTTTCCCCCCAGTCTTTTCTTCCCACTATTTGAATGTGTCTCTGCTTTTTTATAACTCTTCTCTGAATTTCTCTGCTCTTTCCCAACTTGCTTCTCTGCACTACTTAATAATGGTTTGTTATCTTGTGCCAGCTAGATGAGTTCTCTTTTCAAAGAGAACTTTTTTTATTCTCTTGGTTGCCACTTGTATTGGTGAATGTGTCCTGGCTGGCATGAGCTTGTAACTGGAACTTAAGAGAAAATGATGCTTAGGTTCTTGTACCCCACTCAGAAATGATGCAATATCTGCATTGACTCCCAGCTCTGTAATTTACACTGGTCTGTCAGGGCAGGTAAATTATTTTTTTTTTCCCCGAAGGTTTATAGTTCCTTCAGTCTAAATAAGGGTCTCCATGGTAATGGACTCATGCACGTGACACACAGACTCTGCCTGTCCACATTACAGACTTCTTTCTAAAGAGCAATGGTCAGGCTTTAGGCTTTTTATTGACAGATGTTATCTCTGTTATATATATTTGCTATTTTCCTTTCGCTAGCGGTCTTAAACATTACTGAAAGTTGTGCATGCGGATTTTTGTAGTAGTAAAAATAAGATTTAATCTGAGGTTAAATTAGCCAAACAGTATATGTTGACAGCCTTTACCAAAAGGTGGATGGATGGGTGGATGAGGGGAGAAGGGAGGTAGAAATCAAGGCCATAGAAACGGATTTCAGAGAAATTTAATTGATGCTACATGGTATGTTTGAAAAGTAACTACTGTTGCTCTGATCTCATGTCACGGTATTGCGATAGAAGAGGAAACTCATCCAAGCTGACCCAAGTCCTAGACTGGTGCTGTGTGTGCTGGAGCGTGGCTGTGCCTCCTCTCATTTCTGTTCCTGCTGCTTTGTTCCAGGTCTCCTACTTAGCCAGCATCGTTCGTTATGGAGAAACGCCAGAGACTTCCTTTAATCAGTGGGCGTGGGGGTTGATTTTGAGGTTAAAGCTGCACAGAAACGACCGTGGCATACAGCATGGCTGGCCTGCAGTCCCTGTGTCTGACAACGTGCTGGACATGATGGAGTCGGTCACGCTTCACCCCCTCCTGAAGGCTGTTAAAGCAAACATGCCTATCGGCTGCTACCTGGCGCTGGCAATGACCACGCTGGGTCACAGGTGAGTGTCCTTTCTCCTCTTTGCTTTGGATGGATGGCCCCAGTGACTGAGCAACTTAATAGGTGATGAACTGAGGGCTCGTAACATCTTTGTGTGCCTTTAAAGACTTCTGATGGATTGAGCAGCCTTTCAGGAACTGTAGTTTCAAACGACATTAGCCATTTCCTTTATTTTGCTGATACTATTTTTTCCTTTCTGTATGTGAGAAATAGTATTGAAACTGAGGGGTTAGCGCGATTGCTGTGTACAGGAATAACTTCTAACCACGGTCACTAAAAGGGTTGTTCTACAGGTAGGTTTTTTTTAGCAGGGCTGCAGCAGCGCATCCGGAAAATAGGGTAAAAAACGGCTCATGCTGGTAACGTTAAACATCGAGCTCTATAACCTTGATACTGAACCTCCTAGCCCTGACTGTGTTAACACAGTCTTTTCCAGTGCTCTCAGCTGGTTTCTAGGTAAGGCTCTTGGACATAGTTAAATGTACTGGTTGATTAAAATACAGAGCAAGGCATATATTAATCTCTCCCAGGTCTTTTTTCCCTGAATCTGTCATCAATTTAATTCTCTCTTATTCAAAATTTTGACTAACTTGTGTTCTACATAGAATATTGCTTTATTCTTTAAAGAGCATTTGTCTTGGTTTTCTTTTCCTTCCTCCAGCCATTGCGTGATGCTAAGTCTGTGCCATTGGTAAATACATACGTGCCTCTTCAAAGCACTGCTGTAATTTGAGGCTGATGGGAAGGTGTTCTGGTTTGAGAGTGGAAGTCTTTACGTGACTTTGAACATGGGGTGAAAAACAACCTCTTTACTTCTGAGGGCTTTTTTTGTTTCCCAAACACTCTGTCCTTGCGAAGAGCCATTTGATACCTGTCTTCTGTCTAAACAATAACACCAGTATTTATCCCACAAAAGTTCAAGGCCAGTTATATTAAAGAGCAGAAATAACAAAGTGCTCTACTGTATGCTAGTGACTTAATACAATATTTCATGTTTATGACCTTAGAGTAGATACAGGATTAATGTTTTACATCTTTTCCTAATTTGTAACCTTTCAGTTAGCAGAACTTGATGCAGAATGAGGTACCAAATAAGTTGATGCTAGTGAGTTTTCTGGACAGTAAGAGTAGGATTCATCTCGGCTGACTGCTACCATCGAAGTGCCTACTGTAAGGAAGCCTCTGAGCTCCATCTATAGGTAGTGGAGAAACGTGTCCAGAGCATCATCCATCCTGAGGAGATGTCCAAGCTAGGTAATACAGAACTCCCTCTGTATATTCTTTGCCTGGAGAAGGAAGCTAGTTGGCTACGTTAGGTAAAAATCCTGAGCTTTAAATTGACTGTAACTTGATGGATGAAGACCCCATCTCCAGTGGTTGTTTTTGGAAGACAGGGCACGAGCCCCGAGAAGGGCAGGAAATACTTAGCAAATCTGTCAGCAATTGAATTACTCCTGTAGCTGAAGAAAAAACTGGATTTAACTGTTTAGGATTTCAGAGATTATAAAAGTGTAAAGTTAAGAATGTTTGGACATCTGGGTTCACAAAAAGAGAACACTTGTGACCCTTTCTACTGATACTCAGTCAGTATTTTCTTATTTGTTTTGTTTTTGTTTTGACAGCATTGAGAAGTTCTGTGCTGAAGGGATCCTGCTTTTGGGTGTACTCGTCCAGTCCAGACATCTGAGAACAGTAGTCCATGTGCTGGATAAAATTTTACCCTTATTTTACTCTTGCCAGTATTATCTCCTGAAGAATGAACAGTAAGCATTACATGTTCCTAATACATTTATTGATAAAGATCAATAGGTCTGCAGCACGGTTGTGAATCAAAAGCCTTGTGTATGGCTGTCAACAAGTGCTATTGAGCTGGCTTTAACTTCTCTAGAAGCAAGCTTTCTGTATGTTATGCTGTATGAGAAATTTTAGAATTAATTTAATTTGTTTACATCCCTAGGTTTTTATCTTTTGTCCAACTGTTCCTTAGTATGGATAATGGAGTCCCTCAAGGTGTGACCCAGCAGGTTACCCATAAAGTAACACAGCACTTGACAGGAGTGAGCTATGGAGAAAATGTGAAGCTACTCAGTAGTATGATACAGGTAAGAAGATCACTAAAAAGGAAAAAAGAGGGGGAAGGTTTTTTTTTTTAAAAAAGTAGGCTTTTTTGAGTGAGTTAGTGCCTAAGGTTAGAAACAATACTGGATCTGGCAGTTCTGCAGCCACAGAGTACCCATCATTAAGCATGAATATTTGAGTTTGGTTCCCTGAAATAATTCTGCTTAAACTAGCCTAAATCTGGCAACACATGTGACACTGGACATAACAATATGTGCCTTCCAGACTTCTTGGAAAATGGATTTTGTAATACCAGGTCAAAACTGCCTAAAAAGGGAATGTAATACACAGCCCTACTTTCTTGCTTATGTTAGCTGAGGAATGTAGCAGATACGTTAATGTTTGAAAGCTTTGCTTTTGACCATTGCTTTATGGCTATGCTATCAAAAATATGTTCCTGTGTTATGAAACTTAGTATTTTTTTTCCTCTAAGTGCAGAGAGGTCGAGAATGAAGGCCCGCTAACATTTTGGGGTAAGGACTAAAGGGAAACATACCTCTCCTAACTGAAACTGCAGTCTCTTGAATAACTTTACCCTTTAATTTGTCAGACTCACATTTTTCTAAGTGACCAGCCGAATGGAGTGGGGCCAGCTGCGGTTCTGGAGTTCTGGGTCCAGGTCCTCACCAGCCAGCAGCTGTGGCACAGGGAGCGGGCAACGCTCTTCTTGCTGGATGACTTATGTAAAGCTGCTTTTCAGTACAGCCAAGAGGACTGCGTCCAAAAGCTGCTTTACCAACAACACAAAGTGAGTGGGTTGTGGTATAATGGCGTGGCTCTTGAGTAAATCACAGGTGGTTTGGGTGGGAAGGGACTTTAAAGTCCTCCCAGTGCAACCCCCATGGGCAGGGACACCTCCACCAGCCCAGGCTGCTCCAGGCCCCGTCCAACCTGGCTTTGGGCACTGCCAGGGAGGGGGCACCCACAGCTTCTCTGGGCAACCTGGGCCAGGGCCTCATGACCCTCACAGTAAAGAATTTCTTCCTATTTCTTCATAATACATACCCTAAATCTCCCCTCTTCCAGTTTAAAGCCATCACCTCTCATCCTATCACTACCTGCCCTTGTAAAACGTCCCTCCCCAGCTTTCCTGTAGTCCCTTCAGGTCCTGGAAGGTGCTCTAAGGTCGCCCTGAAGTCTTTTCTTCTGCAGGCTGGACAGCCCCAACTCTCTCAGCTTGTTGCTCATTCTAATTTTGATGTGAATGTGTCTTCCTGATATGTCACAAAAACCATCATGATGATGAGTGATAATGGAGTTATCTGGCTTGTTTCTGAGTAGATACAGATTAATGACATATCTGATACTTGAATAGCAATGAATTAAAACCTCCTTGGAACACAGGTTTTATTGATGAGATCTATCATAGTATTTTAGTCTGTGATCTTTCCATTTCAAATGTTCAGTAGTGTATTTGGAACAAAACGTAGAGCATCTTCTCATGAAAAAAACCCACTGTAACAGGACTTCTTCAGTGAAAAAGAAATAGTGCAGGTACTATAGCAGGCATTTCAGCGGTAGCTGGTTGAGCTAAGGTTGGGAGCAAGCAACATGAGGCGGAAGGGAACCCAGATGAAGGCAGAGTGAGAATACCTGTAGCTTTTAAATAATCTGTTAGGCTGTTTACAAAAAAAACCCCAATTTTTCTCTGTTTCCAGCAGAATGCTTTGGGCTATCATTGTGACAAAGGTCTGCTGTCTTCGTTTGTTAGCTGGATGGTGGCAGGCAACGTGACACCTTCCTTTGTGGAGGGCAATGCCAATTCCTCTCAGGTATGTGGTATTATGGTGTATTAACAACCCTGGGATAAACAATATATATGTGTTTAGTGTGGTTTTTTTCCTGCTATTACAGATTTTTCTCTTGTTCCTTCCTTCTTCCTATCACCGTGTTTGTGAATTTTCTTGTGATAAAATCCTAATTTAGCCTAAAAGAATGCTGTGGGTTTATTACACTAAAGGGAACATGGATGTTTTGCACAGAGAAAGTTTCTGATCTGTGTCCAAGAATTCATATAATAGGATTTATTAGTAAAGACTTCTTTTTAATCTGCAGTTATTCTCAGTATATTAATGAGAGAAAAATACATAAAGCCTGACTCTTCTGTTAGATCAGTCTTTTTCTGATAAATATTTTGAGTAATAGTTGCTTTCTCTCTGCTTAAATAAGTTTCTCATTTGAGGAAAAATGAAAAAAACCATGCAGTAACCCTACTGGAAATGTGTTTTGCAGATTGGAGAGAGAAGGTCTTGTTTTGGAGAGTTTGAGCAGGTTGTTTCCTCCAGAACTCACTCAATAATGCTGTCAGTTGTCCCTAGTTTCCCCCTTCTTTCTCAGGATTGTAGAGAATACAAAGGGAAAGTTTGAATGTAGACAAGGAGGAAACTAATTTTCAGTTTTCTTGTTGAGATATGATGCTGCTTTTGCAACTTTATAATAAGAATCTGGCAAAGATCTGTTCCTCTTAAGAAAACTGCAAGCTTGCTGATCCTACCCTTGCCATTTTGTTACATTTCCCTTATTACTGTTTTTACAGGTCTGGTTTTCGTGGATGGTGTTAAATATGGAGTCAATATTTGAAGAAGATTCCCAGCTTCGCAGAATTGTGGAGGGGGAGTTGGTTATTAATGCTTTAACTCCTGATCAGGCTTTGAAGGTGAGATAACTGTTTGTCTGCTTTTATTAGGCAGAACTACTGGAGAAAAGTACTCTCTTGTTTAGTTTTTTCTTATGTGCTTTTTCTTACCAGGATAAATGGCTTTCCATTTTCAGTTTTACATTTTGAGTTGAGCATTTAAAGACTACCATGCAAATGTTTAAACTATACTTTGACCTTGAGAGGTTGGACCAGATGATCCTTGTGGTCCCTTCCCACCTGGTGTTCTATGATTCTATGAAATACCTGTTTCAGTATGCCACTGTTTACAGAAAACTTCAATTATATTAGTGCTCTTGCATGATTTTCTGGGTCATCTGAATGCCTCACGATCTTAAGTGGATTTATTCTGTACCGCTGAGATGAGGTGTGCAAATGCTTTTATTTTACAGGTGGGAAGATGTGTCTGTATTTCAAAGAGCATTTCTCAGGTGATCTGAATTTTGCAGAAGTCTGGGCTTTTCTCTGTATTTGCTAGATTATTTTCCAAGCCTTTCAGAACTGTTTAGGCCTCTCCCTTAACAAGACACTTAGTCAGGTGTGCTTTAAGCCACGTTGCAGAATTTTCCAGTTTTTTTGCCCAAATTCAGTTAGAAATTCTGCAATGAAGCAAGTGGAAATAAAAACTGTACAGCCTCGAAGTGTAACTTTTGGCTCATCCTTAATCTCAACTGTTTCGGTGTATTTTAATGATCAAGGTAGACTAGAAGCTCTATGAAAATAGGTCTGGCTGTGTCTGGACTGGTTCATGTCTTGCATCCTTGGAGACTAGTCTGGAGATCATTTGTCTCTTGGCTTGCATGTCTTGATTCACCTGAAAAACAGTGGGAATAGTTTGTGGAATCACAGAATCACACAGAATCACAGAA
>NW_010192139.1:0-49420 GCF_000695765.1 Mesitornis unicolor
CTCTGGAGACATTCAAAACCCGTCTGGACACTTTCCTATCGCTACCTCATCTAGGTGTTCCTGCTCCGGCAGGGGGATTGGACTAGACGATCTTTTGAGGTCCCTTCCAATCCCTAACGTTCTGTGATTCTGTGATTCTATGATTCTGTGAACAACCCTGACTCTCTCAGCCTGTCTTTGTAGCAGAAGTGCTCCAGCCCTTGGATCATCTTTGTGGCCTCCTCTGGACCCGCTCCAGCACTTCAATGTCCTCTTTTTGTTGGGGACTCCAAAGCTGGATGCAGCACTGCAGGTGAGGTCTGACCAGAGCAGAGCAGAGGAGCAGAATTCCCTCCCTGGCCGTGCTGGCCACACTTCTTGTGATGCAGCCCATGATGCAGTTGGCCTTATGTCATTATTACTGTTATTATGTCATGCTTTACCCTCTCTTTAGTAGACTTTGCAGTATTCTGACTCAGCAATATGAATCATAGAATCATAGAATGTCTTGAGTTAGAAGGGACCTTAAAGATCATCTAGTCCAACCCCCATGATATTCACTTATAGAAAAGAAGCAAACTATATAATCTGAGAAGATGAACGTGATCACAGGTTTAGAAGACCTGCCTGGTTCATAAATGAGGAGACAACTTTTTCCTGGCAGCAGGAACAAAATTAGACCCCAGGGCACAGCATATGGACAGGGTGGGATCAAGAGCGGTATTGCCAGAGTGTAATTTATGAAGTCCAATATACGGATAAGTAAAAGCACCACCTCATTAAATCAAACAGTCCCTTAACTAAGATACTCAGGTATCTCTCAGGCTTTGAGAAAACAATTTTAAGGCAATATTTTTCCCAGGATGACATAAAAAAAAATTATGATAAAACTCTTCTATGATTTCCTCCATCCATGGATCTCAGAATGCTTTGCATCAGGAAACAAAGTCTGTCACAGTGGAGAAGCTATGGCAGGGATTCAATGCCAAAATCAACCGAGGTCAGGATGAGGACTGCAAGAATCCTGTGAAAGAAAATGAAAGTGGAGCCTGCCTGGATTGACAATATGGTATTACCCATGTTGTATGAATCTTGAGTCTTTGCAAAAGAAGAAGAAATGAGCAATCACACAGATATGAATAAAAATGTATGATACTCCTGGATTTCAGAATGCTTCACTTTCCAAGAAGGAAATGTCTGCAGTCTCATAATGACCTCATCAAAATTGGAGATGTGAATGCCAGACTGACACACGTAATCCTGGATAAAGAGGTTTTTATAAATTGTCAGGAAATAAGGGGTTTTTTTCTGAGGTTGACAGGCACAGTAACAGTCTGTTCAAAGATTAAACAGATTCACCTAAAAGTTAGCCCAGAAGCCACTGTGGGGTCTTTATGCAGCATCATCAGGACACTGTAACCTTCTCTGAGTATTATTGCTTTGTTAAAGCTGTCAGTTTGGAGATTCATGGGCAGATGAATGAAAGTATTGCCAATGCTTAATAGGCCACTGGAACTAAAACCATTATCCTGACAGTAGTAGTTCCTTACATATATCCAAAGGGGAATACTGGAAAGAAACCTAACAAATTAAACAAAGCTATTGCCTTGATATGTTGCGTCTCTCAGTAGCCCCTCCATGGAGAACAGCAGACTCAGTAGGTCCATTGCAATGGTTGAAGTTCATGAGTAACTGGTTCTTTGGAGCTTCCTTGAGGTACCACAGTGACAGTTTGTCACTTTAGGAGAGGAGAGACCATCTGGTGCAGCAGCACATTTCCAGCAGTGCCCAAATTACAGCACAAACTCTTGTTACAATACTGAAGTGCTATGAAGTTGCTGAAAATCTACCGCCAAAACAGCAGCATTTTGTTTCTCTTGCTTTTTCTTGCCTCCTTGATTTCTTCTTTGGAGTTTCAATAGTATTTACAGGCAGTTGTTATCTTCCTGAGTAATCATGGCTGTTCCTTCCATACTAATTTGTCTTTTTTCCATGTCTTTTGTCTCACCTAAAACAAGCCCTACACTAGACTGTCCATCTGCTTGAAGCTCACCATAAAAGTAAAGGACTTTGGAATAGGGCCAGGTTTCAAAGCATTCTGTGGGATTAATCATCTGTTGTATAATATCAAAACCCTTTTGCTATACATCAAAATCCTGAGCTATCTAGGTCAGAAAGGCTTTTTATGTTCTGATTTCCTGCTTAACGCCACCACCACAGTACAGCTGTGGGGATTTAAATTTCCGTTTTTCAAAGTGGAGATGCAGCTATCAACGCAAGAGAACAGGGGGAATGAGTTGTTCCAGTATGACTGCACTATCTACCAGCTGTTGCAAATAGTGTTTGACAGGGCTCAAAAGACTATAAACTACTCAAAACGTGGGAGTTAGAGATGGAGCTTCCTATAAAACCTTCTTCATCATAAAAAAATAAGTTTTGACTCAATGTTGGCTAATTTCAGCACATAGACCAGATTTAATGATGTGACTACGGTAGGAAGAGAAAGAACAAAGAGCTATGTTTTAAAAGTAAACAAACTCTGGAAGCATTTTGTCACCACAAACAGTCCATTAGTTTGAGTAGACAGAGCACTACTGTGCCTCACACAAATCCAGTGAGGCTGAACTTCCCACAAGTTGCACTACCCTGAGGCGCACAACCAACAACGTGTCCTCACACTTCTACAGTGACTGAGTGAACAACTGCACATGGTATACTTCCTTCATCATCTTTCTTAAAACTGAATTGAAAAATACCCAAGATATTTTCTTGGTGAGCATGCCAACATGAGGAGAAGGTAAAGCTAAAGGTCTCTTTGCAACATTTAAATACTGGTGTTGTCATGCCATGTATCATTTATTTGTGGCAGGCCACATATCATTTATTCACAACAATCTTCACTTTTTCTGCAGGAAATGAGTGAAGCAGAGACAGGAATAAAGTAGGATGCAGTCCACTGCATCCGAGCACCATTAAAACCAAATGGGAATTCTTTAAGAGAAGCCTGGGACAAGTCTTTTAAAAAGAATTTGGTCCCAAAAATCCAGACAGAGCACTTTTCTTCAGAGCTCAGCTGTTTGTAAAAATAGATATGTTTAATGGAAGACAACCTTGCTCACCAAAACAGTGCTGTAAATAAATTTCCATCTGAAATTTTCCTGGATTTCTGCCAGTTTGTGTCTGAGTTTTCCTACCAGCTCACAGTGCACTTCCTTAGAGTCTGAAGAGTTTAGAAATTTATGTCTCCAGAGACAGAAACAGGCTGTTTTGTAGGTGGCTGTCCCGCTCTCTTTTGGGGAGAATGCTGACTTTACAGCTTTTTCAGATTTTCTTTTTAAAAATCACTTCTGAAATTGCAGAAATTCTTGGAAATGTCTTGACCAATGGATTTACCTTTACCTACCATCTCTACTTAGAAGTTAATACTTTCCTTTCATTTCATATTAATGGGAGAAGGCAAAATTTAAATGATTCAGCAGGTTGAACAATTTACCCTCTAGTCATCTCTTTATATTATTCCATCTCAAAGATGTTTAAAAACATCCCAGTGATGTAGACAGAAAAGGCTGCCTCAATCAAACTGGAGCAAAAGCAGTGAACAAGGCAGGAATCTACCCACTGAAATATAGGGAAAAAATACGCTTTGTATTCAACCACACTTGCTGTGCATCTTCTGAGAGCTCAGTAGACAGACACCCAGAAAAAACCTCATTCTTTTTACTGTGCATTGATATGGATAATGCATATACATTATAGAAAAAAAATATGAAAAATTTGCCTTACATTTCATAGGTGTATGTATATACAAGTATGTAAGTTATTAGCAAAACAAGCTTCATTTAAATCCAATTTGGCTTATAGCAGCACAGTATAAATTCATAGCTTATTCTGTTATGCAAGTGGAAAGGCTTTATTTGGAAGATAAGGAAGGAGATTTTAATAATTCTGATGGAAAAGAAATCCCAGGCAAATAAATACAATGTTTCTGATATTGTTTTACCTTTCTTAATAAAAAGCTATGCCTGCTACGATCGCTTACCGCTCAGTCAAACACATACATTTAAACACACAAAGAGGGAGAGAGAGCAATGCTGTGGTGGCCATCATGTTCTATGAAAATAAAATTGAAGGTCTGATGATTTGTAGTGAAAAGTAATACCTTTAAATGATACAGATAATAATGCAAATTAATAAAGGATTATATGCCTGAATATTCATGTCTTTTATAGACCCTTAATCCTTAACATGCACATTAAAAAAAAGAGTTATTTTGGAAAAAGCCCACAATTTTCAGGAAATAAAAAGTAAAAAGAAAATAAAAGTAGAGATCTTTGTTCTGATGTTGAGTCTGCATGCATCTACTAAGTACAGTTAACGTGTCTGTTAGTAATTAATGACAAATATCAACATTACCTTCCCGGCGAGTCACCATTCTCATCAAACAAGATCATGTCCCCAGAGACCCCGGTAAAGTTAGTCTTCATGAGGGATTCTAGAAGCTTCCGACCATCTATGGGCTTCATGGCATCGCAGAGGCCCACGTAGCCTGGGCACAGCGACATCTGCATGTTGTGGAGGCCATATGCCATGGAGTATATTGCGTTGATTACAAAGCCCATCTTTGAGTCCTGAACGTGCTGTGTCCTCAGGGTCATCTGGCCTGCCAGGGAACATCACAAAAGGGGTAATTAGTGCATGGGGCTGAAATAGGATCAGCTTTTCAGACATCTGCTGGTGGGTTGGTCACTAATAGTGGAAAAAGTCTTTTAAAGTGTCTTAAACAGCTCATAGCAAGCTGCTTTTACTGGTACACACAGTGACCATATTGGTGGTTGGACTTTATGATCTTAGAGGTCTCTTCCAATCTTAATAATTCTATGATTCTATGGAAAAAAAAAAGGAAAGCAAGAAGATCGCTTTAAATATTCTGCTGTCCAGCTGATGCTTTGCTCTGTGCAACTCCTCACTTCAGATACGTTGTTTTTTGTCTACTTCTCTTTCATGTGTTTTTTTAAAGCATGCATCTTTAAAGCATTACATTATAATATATTTTGGGGATTCCAGGAACTTCCCTCTACCTGCATAAATCCCACCAAAGCCACAGAAATATTTTGTTGAGGTGTAAATGTCAACATAGGGTCTATTCCGTAGTGATGTTGTAGACAACTCTTTTGTTTCAGAGGCATGGGAACCAATCCTTTGCAAACAAACTGACCTAGGCACTACTTCTTTACTGTAGCAAAAGCTCCCATGCTAATAACTCTGCTACTTCTATGTCTCTTGTTCGTCTCTATTTACAAATTGAGGATAATGATGCAATGCAGATGAATGCATTAAAACAGTTGTGAACAGTTTGATGATGTGGATTAGGCAATGACTGTTTAGCCAGAATTTGTTAACCTTACTTTGTCTGGCTTTTAAAAAGTAATGTCTGGATTTCTATTTTCCATTTAAGCTTCTGTGAAATGCATAATAAAAATTTATTCAGCAGCACCCTGAAGGCCCATTTTTTTATAACCCAGTGTTATTAATGACACAGATTCACTGTTGACAGCACCAGTCCAGCTAGGAAAGAGTAGGCTGGAGGGTTCTCTGCCTCATATATCATCGGCAAAGCTGCCAGCTGCACTCCAGTCACCAGATCTTTAATCCTGGGGAATTGAGAGTCAGAGATAAAGGAACTGCATCAGTGGTGCTGGGAATCTGTCAGACACACCTGAAAAGATTTGGCTCTGGAGGGAGGACAAACAAAGAGCTCTACTAGAGTATTTGCTCTCCTTTGAATAGACAAACATTAGTCCCTAGGAGCTAGGGAGTCCCATGTGTGGGCCTGCATGAGCAAAGTAAAGGCAAATCCTCAAGAGCAGTCCCAAGGAAAAGGACTTTGGGGTGTCAGTTGATGAAAAACTCAACATGAGCCAACAATATGTGCTTGCAGCCAAGAAGGCCAACTGCATCCTGGGCAGCATCACAAGAAGAGTGGCTAGCACGGACACCGAGGGGATTATGACACTCTGCTCTGCTCTGGTCAGACCTCACCTGCAGTGCTGCATCCAGCTTTGGAGTCCCCAACACAGAAAGGACATTGAAGTGCTGGAGCAGGTCCAGAGGAGGCCACAAAGACGATCCAAGGGCTGCAGCAGCTCTGCTATGAAGACAGGCTGAGAGAGTTGGGGTTGTTCAGCCTGGAGAAGAGAAGGCTCCAGCGAGACCTTATAGTTACCTTCCAGCTCCTGAAGAGGTTCTACAAGAAAGCTGGGGAGGGACATTTTACAAGGGCAGGTAGCGATAGGATGAGGGGGAATGGTTTTAAACTGGAAGTGGGTAGATTTAGACTGGATATTAGGAAGAAATCCTTCCCTGTGAGGGTGCTGAGGCCCTGGCCCAGGTTGTCCAGAGAAGCTGTGGGTGCCTCCTTCCTGGCAGTGCCCAAGACCAGGTTGGACAGGGCTTGGAGCAGCCTGGGCTGGTGGAGGTGTCCCTGCCCATGGGGGGGTGGACTGGGGGAGCTGTAAGGTCCCTTCCAACCTAAACCATTCTATGAGTCTATGATTCTATGAAATAATTCTTGCTGTCCCCTAGTCCCATAGGACTTTGCCTCCCACAGAGACAAGCTGTAGAGATGGAGCACCTGCCCAGCTGAACTGCAGTGGCAGCACAATGTGAGAAGTGATTTATGCCATGGAAAGACTGGTGTACAGACAATATTTTTCTTGAAAGAAATTAAGACTAATATATGACTCTGAGGGTGACACTTATCTCATTTAACAATATTCATCCAAAAGATGGTGTCTAGGCACCTTTTTTGTAGATTAGTAAGATTTTCCATTTGGTGATTGATCCTGTAATAAAATAGATACATCTACAAGCTTACCTTTTCAGTGTTGAACAAGAACATTATCACACATTTCTAATCTGTAAAACATTTTGGAGTACTGAAAACATCAGAAAGGGTAGCAAAGATAGATTTTTTGAATTGCAAATCATTGTGTAGAGGTCAGTAAGTGAATGAGGCGAATGAGAGATCCCTTTTTCCCTTCTGTTTTGTGCTGGAGCTGGCACTCTCAGTTCCAGTCAACATCAGGAGCAGGGATTAATATTTTGGATCGTGATTTGAGTTTGAAATATCTATAATGGAATAAAACCTTGGAAACAACATGCAGTGTTTCTCATCTTTTCTGCTCTACCAAGGTATTGCTTTTTCCTCATTAAAAATAATAGGCAGAAAACTGCAACAGGGAAGTACATGTAAAACCCATATTAATTGAAATTAAGTGGAAAATTGAACAAGCATATTACATTGCAATACACAAAACTTGGTTTAGCCAATTATTCATCATCAAAATTAACAGCTCACAAACCATGCAGTTAATTATAGTAGCCATTAGAATGAATCAGATTTGCATCACCAATAGTATTTATTATGAAACTGCTTTATTGCATGTGATTGCTTAAGAATTTAATAACATAATTCTTACAGGAACATTCTCCATTGGGCTTTGTGCTTCAATTTTATAGAATTATTATTCTGACTTTCTTTAAGCATTGAATCTCATTCAGTTCACCTGATGATTTGTAATGAGGACTCATAGCCCATCATAGAAGCTGCTGGCAATTGTCAATGGGGTTGTGAGGGAATTAGCTGTTGTGAGAATTTTAATATACTTCCTGCAGCTGGAGAAAACATTTCCCTGAGTTGTTAACTGCCTCACTTTTTATCTAGGGACAAATCCAACCTGGCAAATCTGGCTCTTGTTTTACAGTACCTCAAGACTCTGTAGTTAAGGGGAACAGCTCAAAAAATGAGACAAAAGCAAGTTTTTGCTCTTTAATATGCCATAATACGGTCTTAAAAAATTCCAGTACTAAAAAAATAGTTAAGTCTGAAAGTGATGTTCAACCCATTTCACAAACTACTTAGGCACATCTGGCTTGAAGCACTTAAGTAACCCTGTTTATACCTCAGTGATCCTAGGAGTGGATTTAAGGGAAAGCTGAATACATGAGTTAAAAGCTAGTCTCTCAATCAGAAAAAAAAGATAAAAATATTTCAATTCTATCTCTACAACAAGTATGATTTAGGCAAATTGTTCATTTAAGTTTTCATGTCTATTGTGCTTGCTGGAACTCAAGCACATATTCTTATATGCACCCATGAGTGCTGTTTTCAGTCAAGAACCTTTCCTGACACAAGGTCATCATGAAATGGAGAGGTGACACTGATGAATTTAATGATGATGATGCCAGTAATGTTCAATGGAATTGACTTTACAGATTAAACTCTTCATCAAGAATAATGAAAAAATGTAACAGAAGTTGAGAAGTTCCTACAGAATTACTGGACAGAGAATAAATGTACACAGACTGTAACTCATATGCTTGCTTAAGATATCCATAGTAGAACATCTTTTCTGTTAGAGTAAAAAAAACCCATATCTATAAAAGATTGTTTTTTCTCCATCCTATATATCCCCATATAAGAAAAATTTGAGAAGAATGTCTTGCTTTCCTGTGTGCTGGGAAAAGCCAGCGGGATGCCATTTAATGTGTAGGGATAGGCAAGACGTGTTCACATGAAAGTTTTAGTTCAGTTCAGGTGTAGGCTTTCAAAGTCAGTCTCCAAATTGTTCCTCTTCATTGTGCTTTCGTTTGGACTGGGTGTCACCGTTTCGGAGCAACATATCAAATTTCTTTCGAAAGACACTAAAACAGATGAAGTACCTCAGGAAAGTACCTAATGCATGACAGTTACAAATGGATGTTCAAACCTCAAGGACCAGGCTACAGCCGGTTTAGAACAAACCTGCTCTGAGCTGTGAATTATGGAATCACAGCATGGTTTGGGTTGGAAAGGACCTCAAAACTCCCCCACTCCAACCCCTCGTGGACCAAACCAAAACCAGCCCAGGGTGCTCAAAGCCCCATCAACCCAGTTTTAGACACTGCCAGGGAAGGGGCACCCATAGCTTCTCCTGGCCCACAGGGTTTGCAGTCAGACTCAGTGTCACTCCCAGTTTGCTACAGATACTGGGTATTGGAGGTACAGAGGGGAAAACGTGAGTGGGTCATGTACAAAGCTGCAGTTTGTAGATCTGCAGTCAATGCTTATCGCAATTTTGGCAGGCTTAAGTACCTTTTATTGTGTTAGAACTGAACAATTTTTTCAGGATGCCGCTAATTTTCCCACGAACTTTTGGAATAATATTAACCTGTTTATGAATCTGTGCTGAATTCAGTGATTATGTCCAAATGTTTATCTGTACTGCAGTACCTCAGAACCAATAAATAGCAACACTGTGTCATGATAATTACTGTAGAAATGAAAAAAATCTCCCTCCTGCAATGAAGATATACAAGGCAATGGAAGAATTCAGAGTGAGTCAAATCTCCCCTAATTAGGAAAGCGGGACAGTACTTGCAATCATAAATGACCAAACTTTGCGGAGTTCTCTGAGAAACAAGGGAATCTCAGTGGGTAGACCATGTGAGCAGATCCCTCAATTACGTTCTATTTATTCTTTATTTTTTCTTCAAGTAATTTTGGTAAGTAAATAAGGGCTTATTCTATTATTTTCCAAGCTGTGATATCATGAGGCAGTTCCAGATTTGAAATCACATCACCATTTCTGTCTTATATAGCCAAATCCTGTCCCTTCTTTGGCAAACCAGATAACCCATCTGTTCTTCAGTTTCCCATCTAATAATATTTTCTTTGTACTACTTTTTATCTACCATCTTTCTTCAGACTAAATGTTCCTCAGGAAGAGGACTACTTCTCATTATCTTCCTGCTTTTCCTGGCTTATCATTGGATGGAGTTTTTAGGTGCTATCTCTGAAATGAAAGTTAAAATATCCTGTATGTCATGAAAAATATAAGTGTGTAATTATTTATTCTATAGATATTTAGAAATAAACTCAGCGTATCACAACCTTCACCTTGAACCCATGATTAACCATGCAGAGACTGCCCGGCATTCAACTCCTCATCCAAATTCATTATTTTCTGTTGCCAACTCTCCAAAACACAAATATGTCAGTGATGGAAATGAAATATGTTCTTTCACCAAGAAAGTGATTCCAACAGGCAACAGTTCACTTCTTGGATCTATTTAAAAACAATTAGCGTACTTATGGGCACAGATCCATGGAAGCACTTAAGGGTGCTGGTAGGCCTGGAGCGGCAGGGCCAGGCCTGTTCTCCTGCTCCGGCCTTTCCCCAGCAAGGCTGAGCTCCATCTGGCTTGGACTTGGGAAGCCATCTGGTTAGAATAACAGAATAATCTTTCCGAGACCACCCTCTCCTCCCTAAAATACAGGGCAAAAGAAAGCCCTAACAAAAACAAATCTTGCAGGAAATTCTGAAATTTCACTGTTGTTTCCCATGCTTATTATGCAAATAAACAGTAAACATTCTTCAATAAAATTTATTGGTTTACAGATTTTTGATGTAAAACCTGTCATACTTTCCCCCCTACACAAACTAATTTTTGCCCTCAAGGAAGATGAAATACAATTTTTTCTGTTTGCCAGCTGGTGACATTACAAAGCCTCATCAAGCAGGGACACTGAAGAGTGCAAAATTACTGTGGCTCAATATGGCTTTTCTGCTTTCAAACTCTTCCAAAGTTGGGAACACTTTGAATTTCAAAGAACAGAGAAAGGGTAAAAGGAAGAGTGAAAATACTTTACATTCTAGGCAGTCTCCCTCTTGTTTCACTCTCTGAGGAGAAACAAGATAACAAAATATGAGACAGAATACAGAAGAATTTTTTTTTCAAAATTCAGAGCAGTTTGTTTGCTATGCAGTAAATTTAACACTGAAGAAAAAGAAAATTGGTAGAGTTTTATGTTTTTTTATTTTAAAATTGCTTAGTGGTCAAAATGTTGTTTGTGGCAAAATCCTAAGGGACATCATAGAGGAAATCCAAATATAACCTAGAGTCACCATGTCTCTCCATGACTAATTCACAAGTTAGTTTCTATATAGTTTCTGTATATAGGGTGCTAAATATTTCATTGAATCTTTCTCCTAATTTTTGTGTTGAGAGGCAAGAAGCTGACAGAAGTGAGTTCTAGTTTTGCTAACAAAGATGTCACACAATCACTTTCTGCTAGCAGTACTTGAAGCTCAAGACCACTAGCAAACACCTGGGTTTTCCTTCTTCCCCCTCCCCCCTTCCCCCTTTTTTTCCCTGTGTCTTACTGAATATCTGAAAAAAATAAAAATATTTCAGGACAGCAGGCTCTGCCTGTCTGCTGTAGAATAGAATCATAAGTTCATAGAATCTCAGAATGCATTGGGTTGGAAGGGAAGGGACCTTTAAAGCTCATCCAGTCCAACCCCTGCACTCAGCAGGGACATTGGTACCAGATCAGGTTGCTCACAGCCCCATCAAACCTGACCTTGAATATCTCCAGGGATGGGGCCTCCACCACCTCTCTGGGCAACCTGTGCCAGTGATCTACCACCCTCATGGTGAAAAACTTTTTCCTCATATCCAACCAAAATCTCTCCTTTTCTAGTTTAAAACTATTCCCCCTCATTCTATTGCTCCATGCCCTAGTGAACAGTAATGTTCAGAACAGAATATGGTGTCTGACTTTTAGGGTCTGCCATGAGTCCATGCTGGCACAGTTGTGCTCCTTGGGAACACATTGGTAACCTTCCCTGGATCTGTTCACATGGGAATGTAGCAATAGGATGAGGGGTAATGGTTTTAGGTTTATATTTTCTGAAAAGGAAATTCAGAGTCAAAAAGAAGAGATCTGACAACGCTGAAAGAGGTCATTTTGATGCTCAGGCAAAAACCAAGGCATAAGACTGAAACAATGTAAAAGCAAATTATGAACTTGAAACAAACCACTTCAGTGTTACTGAAATGGGAAAACAAAAAATGACTAATTTCAATGCTTTTATTTCAAAGTGTGTGTCATTGAAGCAATGTGCTGCTACAGAACATTTTTCCAATTTGACAAGCAAATATCTCCCAGTGCTATCCCTTCACCAAATGTTTTTGACCAATTCTAGCCTTCACTCTTTGCGACTGAAAGCTAATACTAGCACTGTTACACTTTATGTGATGGTTGTCACTGAAATGTTAAATTTGAGAATGACTGAGGGACCAAGTTCAATGTCCAAAAATGCAGAGAGGACTTTATAAATATTTTTTCCAAGTACATAGTTGATTTAGGCGGTTTTTATCTATTTAACTCTATGTGAACAATGCATTTTCAAGGGTCTCACAAATCTAACTACAGATTGACCTGGATCCTTGGGCGCCCACAAACTGGTGGAAGTCTGGCTTCTTTTATTGAGTAAAATTAGCAAAAAACAGTAACAGTGACAGTAAGTCCTAGGAGAAGGTAAGTAAATAGATAGTTATTTCTTCACACCATTTTCTTAACAACATTATTATTCTTTCACGTTCTACAGAATTTGATTTCTTTGGTCATAAATTACATGGAAACATAACTGCTACAGATGCAAAAGCATGCTAAATCCTGGTACAAAACTTTTTGTATTTGCAAATATGCTTATATGAAGTATTTGAAGCTATATAGAAAGTTGAACTGCTGAGGGAAAAGAATGACAGGAACTACTCCAATTCATCCGTCTAATAAGAAACTGATACAATCTGTATACATTTATTTACACCTACTTTTATTCTTAGGGCTGGAGAGACATGGTCTACTTGTATAATGATATCAATCTCTTCTAGATAGTTTTCAAGGTTCAGAAACACAGTGAGAAAAGGAATCATAACGAATAAAACCACTGTAGCATGGTGTATCATCTAATATATCTAATATATAGAAGTAGGAAGACAGGGAGCATAAAGTGAAAGAGAAATAGATGTAGCTCTGTAGTCAGATTTTGGAGGAGTTTCATGAATTTAATAAAAGCAGTGAGAAGACTGAAGCTATTCAAGGGTTTGAGTTATAGGTGTGTTGAAATCAGGATCAGTGCATACCAAAAAGTCTTTCAAATGCATACCACAGAGCATACAGCAGTCTGCAGTGCCACACTGCTTCTCTCTGAGTCAAAAAGTAGTGTGTGCTGCTGGCTCAGATTATATCAGGCTTCTAGAAAATTCAGAGCTGGATCCATGCCTTACAGCTTATCTGCCTTTGGAAATTTCTGGACCCAACCTAGCACTACTGTAAAAGTAGTGAAAAACTGTGTTGGAGCTCCAGATCTGAAATGTGGGCCATAGAAATGAGGGCTGAACCGTACACCAGCTTGTCAGTGCCCAAACATGATATATCAAGTACCAAACTGAGTGACAGTCAGGGTGTATTCAGGAGAACTAAAACACCCTTTAATTCACTGTTTAAAAAATAGAAATTATTTTAAACTTAATTTGTTTTGGTTTGTTTTCATTTACAATCTAAAAATAAAAGTGTAGAAATGTTGAGTTTGGGAAATACGAGGCTTACATGTGACACATTCCTTGAAATACAGAAAATACCCTTCTGTTCTGACAGCACTTATTTTTTATTGGCTGGGTTCTGTTTAAACCCACTTTGGTTTGTTTTTGTATTTGAGCTTAGATTTAACAAACAGATTATTAGCATGTTGCAGTGCAAAGACTAGACAGTCATGTTTTATTCCTTTTTTGATTTGTACAGAAAACTTAAAGGGTCATTTTTTTAAACCACATTTCTGTTCAGCTGAAACTCTGGGATTTTCTGTGGTTCCTTTTTGACCTCATTAAAAGTAGCTGGAGATGGATGAGATTCAGCAAACAGGTAGATAATTTTTGTCTTTACGTTTTATGTGCCCTTCTTTACCTTGAGCCACTTTCACAAGAAACACAAGAAACTTTCTTGTATTTATCCCAAATCTCCCTAAAATCCCTTTCTGCAATGAAACTCTTTCACTCTTAATCCTGTTCTTAATTGCTTGGGGATGCATTAGTCATCCTTCGTCCTTGCCCATTTTTACATCCTTGGAAAAAGTGTTTCTCAAGGAAGCCACATGGTTAAATCACGAATGGAATATTTGGATTTCTGCATGCTGCTAAGACTCATTCAGACCGCTCCTGCAATTCTCATTTTCCCTGTTCTTCACTTTATGTTCTTCTTCCCTACAAACCCTGCCAGTGGTTCTGGTTCCTTGCTCCCAAGCACATCAGGCAGAAGTTGTTTTCCTCACTTTTGTTGCCCTCTATGTCCTGTTTGCGGTTGATCTTTGTGATTGCCCAGCCTCCATCATTTCCCTTTGTGTTTTCTGCCTCACTGCTCTGAACCACAGTATTTCATGTGAGGACCCTTCTGTAAATACCTGCACAAGTGCCCCATCACCTTCCTTCAGATTCTTTCTATCATTCCTTTACATGAAACTACTATTTTTTTCTGAAAAGTGTCTAGTTTAACCTCTGCCAGTCAAACTAAGATGCTGCACTGCTTCATCAGCACCAGCCTCTATTTATTTGCTCTTTCTTGTCTTAAATCACAGATACTTGGGATGTGTATTCTGGTTTTGCTCTGTGTTTAAGTAACGACTTAAAAATGCTGTCCAATCCATGCTTCTGTCTTTTACACAGCATGTGAAGAATAAAGATTCATTTAACAGACTGGTAAATATAATAAATATGCTTCTGCCCTGATGACCTTGAAGACCTGACTTTTTCCACTAATGTCTTTCACAACATGCTTTCTTTCTGTCGGGTTTTTTGTTTCTGTTCTGTTTTAAAATGCATTTGTAAAACATCCTCACTAGGAGTAAAAAGTACCAGGAATTTGAGTTCTGGTGAGGATGCTTGTCTATAAGAAAGCAAACACATACACATCGAGTCTTCAAAGATTCAAAGGCAATCAATACCAAAGGCCTGGGTTAGGTTTTGATGACCTGAAGGTGGCCATTGAGTGGATTTACTCATCTGAATCAACTTGCACACCTATTTACGAACTTTACTGAATTGCAGTCTTAGATAACAAAAAAAATATCTGACTGGCGCCAGAGGGGAAGCCAAATCCAATTCTTGTGAAATCCCGAGTGCTTGGAGGCCATTACAAGTCTCCTTTTAAAGATGTATTTTAAATTCTTTGCTCTGACTCTTGGTGTCCAGAGGTGGCTTGTAGCAGCTCTCCTGTGGCAAGGAGCTGATTACACTGAAAATCAAGTCAGATAAGTCTGCAAACTTCTCACTTTCTGTAGTGCTCCAGCTGGGCGGAAAATCAATGTACTTAGCAACAGCAGTGATAGCCATTTGGATTAAGTAAGTATGTTCAAGTCTTCAAATGAAAAGTGGGCTTGATGTAAAAATGTTCATCTCTGTGTGAACTAAGTCTATGTGAAGGGATGGAGACATTTTAGTGGTTGGTAGAAATGAGTAGGGTAAAAATTATTTTTACTGTTTTTCAGATTATCTTTATTTGGCTGATTTCACAGTTTTATTATGCATATCTTTCTAAATCATCTCTTCCTTTCATAATATTACTGCCTTGGCACTGTCTACAGAGAGCTTATATTAAAAAATGAAAAGACCCTCACAACTCACTGAAGCAGGCTTCATTGACTTATGACTTCAAGTAATTTTTGTCACAAAGGTAAAGGTAGTTACTATTTTACTAAGCAGGGATCAGCAAAATAAACACAAAGGTTTAAATGTCTAAGTTCAATCCTGAGGCATAGGTGAAGTCCAATGTCTGTTCTGATTTCAGCCTTGTGCTTATTTTCTTGCTGTTTAAATAAGCTGTTTATACTGTTAACCATTGTTTATTTTTTTCATGATAATACAACCAGGTTGTGGAGAATAATTCTTTTTTTTCCACTAAAGTAATGGTTAGTGCTTTCTATATGGAGACCTTCATTTCATAATGACCTCGTCTATCAACACTTATCAGCTTAATGTTTATCTTTTTATCATTATCCCAAATAGTAAAGAATGGCTAGCCTTTTGGTGTAAAAATATATATATTTCTCTCCAGCAATTCTTAATAAACTCAATCTCTTTAATTGGAATACTGAAAAACATTTAGCATTTTTGTTTAGGCAGCTGCTGGAGAAAAGAATGTATTCAGTTATAGAAACCAAAGGACATAGTGTTGTTTTCTTATCTGGACAAATCTGAAGCAGCACCAATACATTCATCATCATGCAGAAACTGCCAGGTCAGTCTATGAAATGGTTGTGACCATCAAGGGCAAATGGCATCTGTACAGTTGTGAAGTCTGAATTGAAGGAATTTAAGACTCAAAAGTTTGAGTGCTTGAAGTTAAGCAATCAAATAAGAATTTAGGAATTCATATAAGGACATGATTTTCAAAGTCATATGGAGGATAGGAACTGAGGTAGAAACAAAAACTACCTTGAGAGTCTCAAAAATTAATTATAATTTTGAGGTTAAATGCCTAACGTCAAAATTTTTCACTCCTGCAATTCTCAAAGAATACAGTTGTCTTTCCTGCTAGTAAATCGACAGAGTTATCAAATTTCATTATTTCTTCACTTTATCACACACCTTTGCCTAGTTTGGGGGCTATTATGAGAAAAACAGCTTAGAGATTTCAGCACTTTTGATATAGCATAGATATTTTTAGCACTAAATATGTCATTAAATAAATCTGCATGTCATCTTTCTGGCCAACCTCTGGATTTCCTTTAAGTGAATTTTGACAGGTGGTCAAAATCAAAAATGTAAAACTAAGTAATGCAATGACTAACAACTTCCTGTGTGAAAACCCTGATTAATTGGGCAGTTTTAATTGATTGCTGCGCTTAGTGTTGTTAATCTGGGGAACTCCATTACTGAATTAACATTTTCTACCCTACAGCAACAAGAAAGAATTAAAGCTCTTATAAATTGGCTTTTGTTCTTTTACTATAGCCATCATGGTCCAACACTGAATAAAATAATACAGCTGAAGGAAAAGTAATTAGAACGATTTATTTGGGAAATTAGTCCTTTTCTCTGCTCATGATTTGCGCATCAGTAGATGGCAATTCTTGCACATTTCTTTGTGTGTTTGACATTCCTATGTTCCTGGAACTCATTTGAGCTGTAGCTCATTCAGGATCTCTCTATTGGAAACCCTCCAGTGATCAGTGCTGTTCAAACCAAGCTATTCAAGCTTTATGATTAAATTGTCTCATATCCATGACTGGTCGACTTTATATCTGAAACAGCATGTCTCTGCACCCCAAAGATAATTTTTTTTGTGGTAGTAAATTGTATTTTGGGCACTATAAAAGACTCCGCAGGCACCTACATTTAACAGTTGCCCAATCTTTCATATAAAATAGAAGTTAGATTTTGCCAGTGTTAGTAAAAAGTAAGCAAGAAAAGAAACCCAGAAAACTAAAGTTGAAGTGTTGTTGCTAACACAGCACAGTGATAGAAACCAGGTCTTTATTAGCCTTTATCCAGCCATGCCCCCTGCATCGACATCTCAGGAAAGAGATCTATATTATCATGGGGAAATCAATGAAGTTTACGGCTCAATATGCAGTACCTGTCAATAGTGCAAATAAAACCTATGTCAGGTTGTGTTGGAAGGGTAGCAGAAGGAAAATAATGGAGAAAAGTCAGCTGAATATTGAAGGTGAGATTTTGGGAATTTCTAGATTTAATTTCCATCTCAGCCACAAACTTCCTTTGCAACCTTGCCCAAATCAAAAGAAAGACTTATGAACATTACACAGAATCACAGAATCACAGAAAGTTAGGGATTGGAAGGGACCTCAAAAGCTCATCCAGTCCAATCCCCCTGCCGGAGCAGGAACACCTCGGTGACGTTACACAGGAAGGCGTCCAGGCGGGTTTTGAATGTCTCCAGAGAAGGAGACTCCACAACCTCTCTGGGCAGCCTGGGCCAGTGCTCTGCTACCCTCACAGAGAAGAAGAAGAAGTGGAACCTCCTGTGTTCCAGCTTGTGTCCATTGCCCCTTGTCCTATCATTGTTTGTCACCGAGAAGAGCCTGGCTCCATCCTCGTGACACTCACCCTTTAAATATTTATAAACATTAATGAGGTCTCCCCTCAGTCTCCTCTTCTGCAAACTAAAGAGACCCAGCTCCCTCAGCCGCTCCTCAGAAGGGAGATGCTCCACTCCCTTAATCATCTTTGTAGCCCTACGCTGGACTCTCTCCAGCAGTTCCCTGTCCTTCTTGAACTGAGGGGCCCAGAACTGGACACAATATTCCAGATGCGGTCTCACCAGGGCAGAGTAGAGGAGGAGGAGAACCTCTCTCGACCTACTAACCACCCCCCTCCTGATACACCCCAGGATGCCATTGGCCTTCTTGGCCACAAGGGCACAGTGCTGGCTCATGGTCATCCTGCTGTCCACCAGGACCCCCAGGTCCCTTTCCCCTACACTGCTCTCTAATAGGTCATTCCCCAAAAATTAAGTGGGACTTTGGTAGGGGTTTGAGTTGTGTAAATCCAAGACGTTGATCCTTAAAGCCATTTCTTGGTCTCATGGATGTGTGGAAGATAATGACATTTTGAGGAGGGAAGGTCCCTTGGGGCTTAGAGCTATGGTTGGGCTAATGCCCAGCACAGCACCACCTTATGCCCTAGCACCAGCAGGATGACATTTTCTTAGTACTGCTTTGCATCTCATGAAATAAAAAGTAATTAGTGGAATTAATAGTAATAATTAAAAACAAACAAAAAACAACCAGATAAACATACCACATCTTTCTGGGAAAAAAAGATTTTGCCACTGTTTTGCAAAAATTACAAAATATTGTGGCAATTTTTGCTATAATCAGTACAATTTAATGAAAAGATCAGCTCAGAATGGCATTTCCTGAAATGATTCATGGCTGAAAGAAAACCTGATGAAATCTTTCAAACGAGCTAGTCTTCCATCTGAAGTACACAAATAATCATTATTACCATATGGACTTCAGATCACTTCAAGTATATCAAGTGTCTCATTGCCACTGTTAGCTGAAGAAATATGATTAGCCCAGTTTCAGAAAAGAAGCGTTGAAATTTGTATTACAACGGTTTTGAAACTGTTTTGGTGCCTGTAGAGCACCATCAAATTTTTCAAATATTGAGAGGAGTTATGTGCTGAGGCAATATTTACTTATTTCTCTAGAGGTCTGAATACTTTTAAAATTGTAGCTGTCATCATTTTGGAAAGAGCAAGGATTGTAATTCCAGACTCTTTGCTTCCAGCCCTACTCACTATTCCACCACAGCAGGCTACATCAGTCAAACATTATCTGTCAAACATGATCAATCAAATGATCCAATGATCTATAAATCATAAATCCACGATCAATGAAACATGAGCTGTTTACACCTGACCTTCAGTCACTGGTTTATAGAGTAAAATTAATAAATTCACTTACTTGTGCAAGTCTTGTTGTATTTAGGGTTCTCTTGAGGAAACCCTTCCAACCGGCACTGGAACCTGTGCTGCCAAAATTCCTGAAACCATGGATTTCGGTGATTGGTTTCTGGCCGAAGCTCTAGGTAGTAATCATCAAACCATTTTACGTCAGGAGACTGGAGCTTAATTGTTATTCCACCAAGAGCTTCACGCTGGTACCCGTCTGTCACGTCGTACCTGTCTGCCCAGCCATCACTGCAGGGATAAATGAAGGAGGGACAACATTAACCATTCAACAGAATAAGAAGTTTCTTAAAAACAAAACTTTGAGCACACACCCACACCCGTGATTCTAAGTGGAGTTTATTAAAGCACCTGTAATACTTATAGGAGAATAATTCAGTGTTTTCTTTTTCCTTACATTTGCTTGTCATTGGCATCTTCAACTTTGAGGATATGTTCCTCATCCTCCTATTCAGGTAATTGAAACATCACCAAAAATCACAGATCCTGAAACCTGCCATGCATAAGCACATCTCTGCATCACTCTAAGCCTCATTGAGCTTTAGGGAGAAAATCTTCGATTCAATGTTTTACTGACAGCAGGATAATGCTACTCTTACGTGAAAGGAGGTGACCTTGAGGACAGGACCTCTTATGATACGAAGGGCAGGACTGTGTTGCAAACCATGCCTATGCTGCACAACAGAGCATGGCACAAAGAGCCAGAAACAAATGTTTTGACGCTGCTGGAGCAGAAATACCAGCTCAGAGCTCAGATGCTGAGACAGTATGGCATTGCATTTGAAGCAATAAATCCTCTCTGCAGACATGACTGATGAATCTGGGCAGGGCACCATGCAGATCCATGTATTGCTTCTATTTCATGGATGCTGGTGGCTGGAATGTTATGAACTCATGTTGACACTCTACTGCACACAGAATTTTAATCCCCTTCTGTTAACCTTTCTGTTTGCAACACTGACCACAAGTAGCCAGAAGTGACTGAAAACGCAAATCAAGCAAAATGACACAAACTTCTCAGGGTAATTCCCCTCTCCACGCTTTCACAATGGATTTTCTTGGAAGTACTGACATTTACAAAGTTTCATACAACTCCACAGAAAATGTACATCTCTCATTAGAGCATTGCAGTTTTCTACTGTTGTATTATGAACATGATATTTCATTTTTTAAAAAGCTCCAGGTATTACAGTTGGAGAATTGTGGAAGACTGGGTTTTTTTCTCTCCAAAAAGCCACTGATGATAATGACTATAGAAAGCACCTTTAAAATCCAAAGGTTGAATAAGTGATGGGGGAAAAAAAAAGCTTAATTTGCCTCATTTTAAGACTTTATGAGTTGTTTAAAGCTAGCTCTAACTTTTTGAAGTTAGCCATGGTGTAACTGCAGCAGGTGGCCTTTATCTGTATGTTTTTGTTGTTTGATTTTGATCATCTGGTTTAAACTTTGCTGCTGTATTGCAGCAAACCTACTGTGGTCACTTGGTCCCCAGCACATTCCCTGTCCTCCATATGAGAACTCAGCTGTCCTCATACAGGGCAGAACTCAAGACCTCAGACAGGAACTCCTTCTGCACAAGACGCTGTTTTCATGAAGCCTGGACTCTCGACTATGTCTTGTTACCACAGCTGCAGTGTCAATATATAACAGCCTCACCAGTGGCAAAAATATTATCCAGTGTCTGGAATGAAAATGAAGGGGCTATTAGACATGCTTCAGATTTCAAATGTACTGATTTACTCAGCACAATAGGGTAAAATATACATTCATGAGAGGAGAAAGATGAGCACTGATTTTCAGCTTGAAGACAGCACTTGGAAAATTTACCTTCAGGCTTAGATCCAGTTTGGGATGAACACCCTCAGGAGTGTCCAAGTAAATACACCCCACTTTCCACCAGAACCAGTTACTGGACAAAGAGTTAGAACTACTTCTGAATTGATTTGTGATAAAAGCCAGAGAAGGTTTTTTAAATTTATGAGTGGTTTAACCTTTTCTTCAAAGCATTCATCTTAATCTCTGGCAAGTTTTTAAGTAGTTTTAACCATCCTCATAAAATCTGACAGGGATTATGAATGTGGGAAGTGATAGGTTTTCCACAGTGTGAGGGGTTTTTTTGAAAAACTGAATAGAATTTAGAAGAAATAGAACTGTGTTGTCAGTATCTCAGTGTCCTGGTTTGAGCTAAACAGAACTAATTTTGTATTTAGTGATTTTACTTTTCAGCTCAGTCTCTTTTAAGTGGCTGAACTTCCTGAAAACTAACAGCATGTTTTTCCCAAACAGTGCTGCTAGAAGATATGCTCAAGGTCAGTTGTCTCATCATGGCTGCCGTGTCTGCACCTATGGGGAGGGGGAGCAGACCCAAAACGGACAAACTAGATATTCCATCCCAAATATGTCATAATCGATATAAAGCCAAGGGATCACGAGGATCTCGACCCTTCCATCTTGGAGCCCTTCCATCTCGGACCCTTCCGTCCGTCTTGATCCTGCAGAGGCCAAGGCCTGAACGGAATCCTGCTGGTTCATCTGCTGCTGATCTTGATCTGTGTGTTCTGCATCCTGCTCCCACCTGCTGCTGAGTTCGATCTGGGACTTTTCCACTGTCAGGCTCTGCAGGGCCTATGGTGACGTATTCATCATTTGGGGGAGGGTGGGGAGGATTTTATATTGGTTTTGTATATATTTGTACATATCTGTATATTTTTCATTATTTTCCTATTTTACAATATTATCCTGTAGTATTAGTATTATTGTTACACTAAATCTGTTAGTTTATTTTCCAACCCGTAAAGTCTCTCTCCCTTATTCTCTTTTCTCTTTCCTTCTGGGAGGGGAGAGGGGTTCATAGAGAGCGTCTGTCCAGGATTTAGTGGCCGGCCCAGCCCTAAACCATGACACCCAGCTTTATGACTTTGCTCATAAACAACTTCGAAAGAAACTGTTTTCTTGTAATTAATTTCTTTATAATTTTTCAAAGGAATAATTTTGTAGATCTAATCCAGAAAAGTGCTGTACAATTAATAGTATTACTTAATGAATAGTTATCCCCTGAAGAAGATTTACAACAGAGATACCATTTTATAAATCTAAGTTATTAGAAAAGATGATAGAAGTAATAACTTCACATTACATAGCCCTACTTCTCAACTTTTTCCACAGAAGGACTTCGTAATTCAACAGAGCTGCTGTTCATTCAAATAGGAATTTCAGTTTAACTTCTTGGGCAAAGGAGCCTTGTGTGATAGACGTACTCAAAGAGAATATTGTAGAGACAACAATGTGGAGTTAGCAAAGCCACAGCCAGGCAAGGTGGCAAAGCAAGTGCAAAACTACTCTCTAAAGGCCGATGAAAGTGTAAGAGGCAAATAGGCTCACATGAATATAAAAAGGCACCAGTAGCATGTGGTATTTAAATTCCATACCCACATGTGAGTAGCAAAACATATGGGTTGTCAATGAAAAGATTATATAGATGTATTTGGCATGTTAGACCTGTGCCATCCTCTGAATTCAGTACGGGGTGTGAAGACAAGAGAGAAGGGCACGGAGAGGGAGATACCTTCTTGTTTTCATACAGTCTTGCCTATCGCTCTTTGCACCTTCTCTCTTCTCCTAATGGCTTAATGTTACTGCCGCACCTGGCAATATCGTTGTACTCCATTGGCTGTTGCACTATGAAAGGTTCAAAATGGTATTACTCTTAGCTAAAAACTACTGGCTTGGCTGAAGAAAGATGCTCTGGCACCAAAAATTGGCTGTATCAAGGAGCCCCAACAGAAGTCCAGTATCATCATTCACAGAAGTAGTGAGGTGCATAGGTGACCACTAACACAGTGCAGGACCGTATGCTGGTGAAACAGATGGTTCTTTATGTTAACAGTGAGGTGTAAGAGATATTTAGATGAACAAGTGGTTAAGAACAGCTACCTCACAGGTAGTAAAATAAGGAGAGGTGAAGAGTATTCCAGCAATAATTACAAAAGAGTCCAAACAGATTAAATAGGACATGGATGTCCTTAACAGATTCACAGAATCACAGAATCACAGAACGTTAGGGATTGGAAGGGATCTCAAAAAATCATCCAGTCCAATCCCCCTGCCGGGGCAGGAACACCTAGATGAGGTTACACAGGAAGGCGTCCAGGCAGGTTTTGAATGTCTCCAGAGAAGGAGACTCCACAACCTCTCTGGGCAGCCTGTTCCAGTGCTCTGTTAGATTGCGACACAAGTTCCTTTTATTCTGCCTTGCATGGACGCTGTTTTGTATTAACTTTGATTAGGTGATTCTCATTATTAGAAATACGTGGAGTTACTTTATAACCAGTGGGCAAATGTCCTTAAAATGATCGCACCAAGACTTAAAGATAGACTTGCATGTGAAGAAAGCTTGTGGTAGAAGAAAGAAGCAGTTGCACAGCTGCAGCACCAGAAGTAAAACCCTCTTGCTGAGATATCTACAGGTGTGTGTAGCAATGCAGATATCTCATTCATCAGCTTGACAGGGTAGAAAGCTGCCAACAAGGTAAGAGGATGATGACATGTGCAGATCTGACTGCCCTCAATATTACATTCACATTCAACACAGTGGGGAATTGTCTTTCAGGATCACAATGTTGTTTTCCCTTCATCGGGTTCTTTTGTGTTTATTTCTTGGCTGTCAGATTATCGTCTGGTGCATTTTCCTTAAAGGCTAGTGTTGTGACACAGGATAATAACCATCAAACAAAATATGTCATTGTTCATTATGTTGCCAAAAATTAAAGAAAAAAAATGCCATTTAAAAAATTTCTTGCACACCAAAGGAAATAAGGAATCACAAAGGGAAGGAAAAAAGGAAAAGGAAAAAGGAAAAAGGGAAAAGTAGCTTTTACTGCTGCGGTACTAGCAAGAGATGAACTTAAAATTATCATAATGTTCTTTATCTGTTATCAGATCTTGTTTGCATGAGTACATTGTTCCTCGCTACTGTTTGTCGAAGGATATGCCACAGTGATGGAGATTTCAGTGAAAAAATATCCTGCAGCAAACAGAGAGGATGAGTTCTGCTCCTTTGTTAAAGGTCTGTTTAGTATACCCACCATAAGCTGCAACATAGTTTTATATCACAGACAGGCTCCAATAAATGACATGACAAAGCCACTAATATTTAGAAAATTTATTGATGAATGAATATAACAATGAACAAACACAAACACAATAAAATGATCCAAAGTATTAGATTATTATTGTACATACTATTACTTTTAAACACCTGAAAGGAAAAGTTAATGCAATGAGACCTCATTGAAATGACTGGGTTGCATAGCTGTGTTCGCAGATCATGAGCACCCTCGTGATCCTCCATGTGCTTCCTCCTCCACAACCCTGGATGCTAATGGTGGGGTTAATTCTTCAGACTCCTCTACCTGAGCATACCTGAACAAGCAGAACTGTCACTGTAGGACCAGTATGTATTGTTATACCGTATGTACATTGAAGACAGAGATGCAGGCTTTTTAGGGTTATCTTTTCTATGGTCAAATGTGAGGAATTTTAATGTGGCTTCCTAGATATTCTATTTTGTCCTTTCCCATCATCCATGTGAAATAGCCAGCACCAATGAGAGCTTCCTCAACTGGGTGGCACTGTTGTGCCAGCTTCAATCCACTTTGCCTATCTTATACAGGGACTGTGAGAGAAAGGAAAAGCAATCTTTGACAAAGTGTTGAAACCCAAGAAAGATGAGGACTGCATCTGTTATAAGGAAATCTCCACCTGTTAGAATGAAGTCGGTTGTTTCTTCTGGAAAGAATCACCATGAAGGGAGGAGAACACTCAGGTGAAGAGCAGCACAGGAGCAAGCTTGTGCTTGAAGCATTAAGAAGTCATCAGAAAGACACTTAATGACTATAAAGACTGTTCAATATGCATGATAGGGATGGCTGCTTTAGGCTCATGCAGTGAAATCAAGACATTGATAGCCCTCCTGAAAAACATTTACAAAAAGGTGAAGTTAGTCAATTCCTGTCAGCAATGACCTAAGCATTTAATTCCACAAAACATCCTCAAAAAGACAAGATGGACATTGCACCAAGAGAGCTCCCCATCTACTTGGTAAGTAGCATGGAGTATGCTACTGATGTTAATCTTTTTGTCAGGGATAATGGGAATTTGCAGAGCTGCTTGATGCTTTCTACAGAACTAACAAATTATTAGAGTTGCACATCACTTTAAACAGGACAAAGGAAGAGAACTGCTGTCAGCTTTAACTAGATAAGAGAATGTGGAGAGTTCATTTCATGGTAAGATTTAAGTGAGGCAACAGTTGCTTAGATGAGATCATTAAGTACACATACATAAAAAGATAACATAGAAAAGATTGAATACATTCAGAAAAAGCAGGCAAATGGAGTAGGAAAATGTTGCCTCATTCATCAGGGTTTCATTCACATATTCAGAGATGCAGAACATGTAAGTAATTAGGGCTGTTGAGTACTGGTCATGTTTACAGGTAATGAGTACATGGTGCCTCCTGTGACAGGTGTCTGCTTAATGCCATCAAACCTACACTGAGAAAGCTTTTTGTGAGCCACTACCAGAGCATTCTCTAAAGCACAAGTCTTACTGATAATGAAGGGTAGGAGAAAAATGATGTATTCTGTCTGTCAAGTTCTTGGAAACCCTAGGTGATAGTACTTGGATACAGGTTGTGCCTAGTGACAAGAACGAGGGGGCTTTTCTGTAGGTGTTGAATCAGTAGGTGGGGATTGCTTGAAAAGATCAAGACAAAAGGCAAATTCAGTGCGAACATGAAAAATAGCATTTGTGACTTTAAAAAGAGCAAAGAAGAAAAATAGCAGACTTTTCTAAGCCTACAAAATTTTAAGGTTAGATCTGTTACAAGAAATGTCTAAGGAATTGAAGAATCAAAAAGTACTTAAAAGTTGCCACAGAGATGAAGGATAGGAAATACATTAAGACAGTGTGATCATCTCAAAGATGGAAATATATGAAAAACAGAAGCAACCTCAGATTGTCAAGAATCAACATGAAAGAAAAACAGTAGATAGTGATAAAATATGAAAGGTCAAGGCATAAAATGAGCTGCAACAAACAAGGAACATCATAAGCAACACAGACGAATTCTCTAATAACTTTATTGTGAGAGGAAGAGTAAAGAAAGTGTTGACTTGCCATTCACTGTGGGGAGAAAGCTACTAAAGACAAATCCAGGACAGCTTTTAGTATCAAACTTCTCAGAAGGAAAATCTAGTAATGAAGAGCCAACCAAAAAGTGGGAAGATTATCAGGAAAACAGGCTTGATTGAATTAACTGAAGAGTTATAGGCTAAAGAACTAAACACAACACTAGGCATCAGATGTGATAGCTGTGTTCAGGTACATAAAAGACTGCAGCAAAAAGATCGTTAATTTGTTTATCAGGTTGATGTAAGCATTCATGACTTGAATTGAAAGGAGAAAGACTCATTTTAAACACCAGGAAATTATTACTCATGGTAAAAGAGAATAAGGAGCTAGAATAGCTTGGAGAATATTGAGGGTGTCAGAGAATAAGTTAGACAAATATCCATCTGTTATAAATCCCCCCACCTTGGTGAAAGGAGGACTGTAGGCTACCTGACTTCTTGCCAACCACTCTGCTCTGTATTTGTATTAGCTTATGCTGAGATTTGACATATGTCTGGGAATTGTGATTGCATAAAATCCAGTGGATTAGAGAAAGAAAGCAAAGAAAGTTAAAATACTGCCTCTCATAATTTCCCCAATTTCTCATATCTTACTACTTTTCTCATTAATGTCTATTTCTCTTTGCAGTTGCTATGGCAAGCGTCAACAAACAAGAGGAATTGATTTAAGATTGTGTGTTTGTATTCACAGTTATTCCAATGGTGCAGGAGGGTGCAGTTGGTCTCATCCCTGTGCCCAGCAACATCAGGATCCCTGTTCTAAAGAGGAAGCACTGAAATTCACCATGTGGAAAAACACTTCCCCATGCACAAGATGAAAGAAACAGGGGAAAAAATTTCTCCTAATTAGAGCCAGCTAACATTTTACACAGTCAAGATATTTTAAATGAAAAGGCATTTTTTCCCTGAACTAGAAATGCTTGTTACTTTCTGAATTCTCAATCCTCTCAAAATTGCTCTAAATGAAAATGTTACTGTTTCATCTCTTCTCTTTGTGGTGAAAGGAAGAGTTTTAGATATATTCCCCAAATATCACTATCACTCAGTATAATTAAGCTAATCCTTTGTGATTTTAAAAGAGAGTAGAAATTTTATGTTCTCTAATTTAGACATTTTGGCCAACAATCTGAAGTAAACATAGGTTGGTAGGTTGAGGCCACCCACTTACAGCAGCAATTCTGTATTATTTGCCCTACATGTAAGATCTTTTACTTTCATAGTTCAAATCTCCTAAGTTGTGGGTACTGAAACTCTAATGCTCATTAGAGTTTCATTAACTCATTAGCCAATGATAAGACATCAGTTCTGAACAACAGCAAAGGGATTGCACAGTTTGACATTGCCTACTAAATTGATGCAGGATTTATTTTTAAATGCTACAGGTCTTTTATACCATTCATGACATTTCTTAAATCTCAACTATAGGGTTCAATTTTTTCTTTATGATGTTAACTTAATGTTTTCAGATTATTGAGAAGCCTTTCAATGAAGCTGGGGAAGTCTGCAAACTTTAAAGGCTAGTTTGACTAAAAAAGTTTCAAAGAAGAAAATCCTACACTGATAACCAGCTTAAACAGATACCACATATGATTATTTCTCCATTCAGTACCACAATATCCTTCAAGGATAGCTTCAAATTTAAAGTGTTTCTGAACAATGCCAGCGCCTGTTACATTTCTGTTGACTTTCCATGCAGCATCCTGATAGTGCTAATCAGTTTTGGAACTTCATTATCCTGAAAGTTGAGTATATAAAGAAAGATACACAACTTGTAGAATACTTGAAGAGTATTCATTAAAATCTGCTTCAAAATTTAGCAGGTGGGTATGTTGGATATTAAAAGCAGAGCAACCAGGTGATACTGTGCAAATTGGCAGTTCCTGAAACTACTGTCAACACTTTTCAGTCACTGTATTATATAAATTTTTGACCATAAACTCACTTTATTTTACTAATAAGTTAAACAACAGCGAATTGCAAATATGGTTTTTTGGCCATTGGGGAGATTTCTGTTAGCTGTTCACTTGAAAAAAGTTAATCAGGTATATGCTACCAAGATATCAGGTATCAGTATATACTATCAAGATCTGGCAGATTGGTGTATACTATCAAGTTATTAAGACTTATGGACAAAGATCTAGAGTACATTTTCTGCCTTCCATACACCTGGCATATTGAAATGTGAGACTACCCTCCTTAAAGGGTGTGGAGTACTAAGAATTTATTTGCATTGTTCAAATAGCAAATGATAGCAAATTATGATACCTGCTAAAGCGAAAATGTGGATATTTTAAGTTGGTCTTTCCTAGAGTGCACACAGATCTCTCCACAACATAATGCATTCCATACAGAGCCAGCTGACCTATGCAAACCTATGCAAATTCTGTGCAATATGTGTGCACTATGTGGAAATTATTTGAATGCTTTTGTGTTCTGCATCACTGCAATAGCTGCAGGATTTAATTTTTTTTAAGACTAAAAAGGTACATATTTTCTCTGACATACCCAAATGCAGCTCAGATGCCACAGTTCATGGTTTTAGAGCTAAGACTCCTTTTGAAACCACTCCCTTGGTATCACTTGAGTTTCTTTTCCTACGATGGTGGAATGGGCTCTTCTCAGCTGCTAACGAGCCTGGGTGAGAGAAGGGAGCAAGGCAATTGCTTGAAAGAGTCCAGCCCAGAGCCACAAAGATGATTGAGAGAGTGGAGCATCTCCTGATGAGAAGCAGCTGAGGGAGCCAGGTCTCTTTAGCTTGGAGAAGAGGAGACTGAGGGATGACCTCATTAATGTTTATAAATTTGTAAAGAGTGAGTGTCAGGAGGAAGGAGCCAGGCTCTTCTCAGTGACAGCCAATGACAGGACAAGGGGCAACAGGTGCAAGCTGGAGCATAGGAAGTTCAATCTGAACATAAAAGCTTTTTTACTGTAATAGTGACAGAGCACTGGACCAGGCTGCCCAGAGAGGTTGTGGAGTCTCCTTCTCTGGAGACATTCAAAACCCGCCTGGATGCATTCCTGTGTGACCTGGCCTGGTGATCCTGCTCTGGCAGGGGTTGGACTGGATGATCTTTCAAGGTCCCTTCCAACTCCTGACATTCTGTGATTCTGTGAGAGGATTAATCATAAACCAACTGCAAGTAGGTAGGTGGACATCCAGACTGCCAACTGGGAGAGATGTTCCTGCAGCAGCTCTTCACCACCTTACACATTGTCTCTACAGCTAATACGATGGATGCTCTGTCTTTTTCCACCAGTGGGATACAGCATGGAAAGCTGGAGACACATCTAGGAATCTGTTCCATTAAATAGCTCACTACACCAAAAGTAACTTTCCAGTTATTGCCTCTGGACAAACTGGAAACACTGGCATGTTGTGAGTCAGTAAGAGCTGAGGAATGCAGCTTTAGGATCCCTGTGAAAACTGCCTGGAATATTCAGTACACGTTTCTAAACCAGTGCTTCTAAGATTAGACAAAATGTTAAGAGATACATATATACAACAAAAATAGACTCCCCACCCTCCCTTTTGTAAACAGTTCCACTTATTTTCTACACTGAAAATGCAGCGGTATCTTGGGATCAGTTGAGCTGATTTTTCTCTAAAGTCCCTCCCTCTTCAATCTGTGGCTAAAGCTATTACTGTTAATGAGTGCATTCATTAGACTGTAGACTGGTCTTTTTTTGTTGTTGTTATGCAAAAAATCTGTTTGCAGGCCACATAATGATGATGGAAACTGCTGTTCTGCCCACGTGTAATCACTCTCCTGCCAAAAATCTGACTGATAGCATTTGAGAATTTTTCTCCACCTTTGTAGGAGTTTGTTGACTGAGCGGCTGTCTTTAATTTTCCTTTCATTGTGTTTACCTGCTCTTTCAGTTTTGTTTTGGTTTTTTTTTCTATATCTTAAAAGTTCTAAAAATATTAAAGAGTTGTCATACTCTTCTGCAAAGTAGTGCTAGTCTTGAAAAGGTAAATTTATTTGGTTAATATCAGGGAGTGGAATTGCTTTTGGTGAGCAGCTGTAAATTGTTGCATTTAGATGAGTTCATTTTCTAATAACTGTGTATACGATGAAGGGGGATTCTTGTCTTGCTGCCTGGGTTTTTTTTAGATTGCAGTTCTTCATCTTTGTCTTCCTTTTCATGCATATTATAAAGATAAATTAATTTAAGGGTAATTGAAAGGAAAGAAATGAACTGATATTTTTTAGGCAGTATGACATACTGTTTTCTACAAGATGATATCTAGAACAAGTAGCGATGCAGTGAATTTGGCAGTTACCTTGCACAGGAGATTACTGCTACTAATTACTTGCAGAGTATCCAAACTTCCCCAAGCTGAGAAAGGTTGTGTTGGCAACTTGAGAGACTGGTAGTCTATAGCAACATCTAATTTGTGTGAAAACAGAGTTTTGCAGCTACCTGCATCTGTAGCTCAGAGCTGCAAAGTAATTCAGCCTAACTGCAGTCCAGTCTACAACAAAATATAGATTCTAATATAGGATGCCCCTTCTTCATGCTTGCAAGCTCTCATAGGAAATCAGACTAACTGGAGGAAGTTATATCTATACAAATAAATTGTGTAGGCTGTCCCCTAAATTCAAGAGAAATTTGACTGAATGTTACCCATTAAAACACCAAGGATATTCAACTTGTGCAATACGCTCTCTTCATTCCTGAATAATTCTTTAGTGAGAAGGTAAATATTTGATGTTGGCATTTTGGGTGCCTGGACAACTTTATAAGGTCTTAAAGCTGTTTTTCCTAAGATAGAATGTAAATCTGTGCTACAATTTAAGACCCTCATTTTTTTGCTGCCTTCGTTTTAGAGCAACAATTTGCATAGACTTTCAGCTTTGTCTAGACAAAATAAACCCATTTCTTTCCAACTTTCCTTTCAAGAGCTGTTTTCTAAACTTGCCATCATTTTGGGTCTCATTCTTCCTGGAAGTACCCAGCTGGTCCTTGTCTCTGCAGACTTAGTGCTACCTTGGGATGCTCTGAAAGCACTGACAGTGTCAAGGATGTGACCTGGCCATAGATGTCAATGAGCACCAAATTGGAGCTTAGTGGCCTAATTGTGGAACTTCTTATAGTGATCTGTATAGACATAGCTATGTCCTATTCCAGTTTGGGGACCCACTCATGCTTGTCCACATTTCCACGCCGAAGTCAGCAGGCAGTTCCCATACTGTTCCCAGCCTTCTCCCTGTAGCTACCAGGAGGAACTGCTGAGTAAGAGGGTGGGAAGAGGAAGAAAGCTTGATGAATTAATTCTTTCCATTGTGAAATGTTGGAAAAAAAGGAGCAGTGACCATTTTTTCAGGTTTCACATTAGGTAGGGACTGCCAAAAGAGGGAGTAAAAGTAAAGGAACTAGTGTGTGCTGTAGGAAAACCTAAAGTTTATTTGGGAACTGGCACTCAGACATCAGAACTGTTTCCATCAATGCTTTGTTACAGGGTAGAAAGATTGCTCCACATCCTACAAGTATATTTTCCAAATATCACAGCAGGTTTTCTTTTAAAAAAATATTACTGTTGTTGACTCATATTTATAATTCACACTAAGCTCCTCAAACTGCAAACTTCTCAGAATGACAGCCAAAAACTACCCGTTACATAATGCCAGCAACAGCAGAAAAACAGGAAAGAAAAGAAATTGTTCATCTTTAAAACATTTCAATCAAACACATATTTGTACTTGTACTGTGAAAATACTGATTTTTATCTTTGTCAGAATGCCCTATTTCAGTGTAGCTTCTCAGGCACTAAAATGTAATGCACAGTTCAATGCAATGTTATGTACCTACTTAACCTATGTAGGCAAACATACACAGAAAAAAAAGTCATGCACAGAAATCAGGTATTGACAGAAATTATAAGCAAAAGCCTACTGAATTGAAACACTATCATAAAGCTCTTTTCTGTGCATCTCATCCACCTGAAATGGAAATATGTCTGGCCTGACCCTGAATGCAAGAGGATCCTCTCTTCTACAGCAGCACAATATGACCATAAATATCAGCCAATGCTATTTTTCTACTCACAATTGAATTTGCTTGCGTTGATTGAGAGGATTTGTCATTATATCAAGTCCACCAGGAAAAAATAGCTTATTCTGAATCAGAATTACCTTGCATCAATGATTTACTGGGGCTGCCAGTAATGGAATTATTCTCCATTAGACATCCGGGCACCTCTTTTATGGATATGCAACAAGCTTTATGATAAATTCAGACATAGTCATATGAATGAACAGATCACTGAGATAGCCTTACTACTTTAAAAATATTTCAAAAATGTGTAAAAAAATGGTGTAAGTGAAACCATTCACTTACTAGACAGGAAAAGTAATACACATAATCATATGTATGTGCATATATATATGTACCTATATATGTATAAATATATATTTATTTCCTATGAGTATATTTACAGCATTTTTAGCCTGAAAAAAGCAGCATGCAGTAGAAAAATCTCACGTATCTGTATACCAGCTATTATGTGCTTTTTGGTATATATTTGTGAAATTATTAAACCTATTATTATACCACTATGAAATATAATTCAAAATGAGACTTGAGAGGCTGCATCTTCTTGCTTCTGTAGAAGAGTGCTTTTAATCATTAATCATATACTTAATCTTTGGATGTATGAACAAGGAAACAGTATGAGTAAATCAGTCTACATGGACATGTCTAGGTATTCTAAGGAGGTGCAAATATTTTAAAAAGTGAGTTAAAAAGTTGGGCAACACAAAATTAAATTTAAAAAAACATAAATACATGTCATATTTCACCAGTTACTTTTAATAATAATGCATATTTTAATACTAAACTTTATTACTTTGGAAATAATTTGTCTGTTTATGACCAATCAGAAATGGGGTGAATCTTTATAGCCCCCCGCATTCAATTAATTTGAACATGGAACAAAAAGGTGAGGATGCTATGTTAACAATAGTATTTCTATTTTTCGCCCCTATTTTAAAACCATACATACATAGAAATGTTCCACTGGTATAATAGCACAGAGTTAACCAGACTCTTACTGCTTTTTTGTGATCAGAAATGCAGTTCTTAAATCTCCAGACTTCAGAGTATCCTCTATAGTAAATCTAGGGAGACTAATATAAAATTTGTAGTTGTACAATGGATATCCAATTCTGTGTGTGCGAAGGCTTCAAAAATGACAGATGTTATGTAGTTTCATTTCAGAGAAAGAATAAGTCATTTCAAGCCAATGATTGCAATAATTTAACACACATTTAATTAATCAAAAATACAAATAAATTAGCATTCACAGTCCCCCAGGGAATCAGTAATTTCAGTAATTTTTTTAATATGCTATTCTGCAAACCAAGCCAAATATGACAAAGAGTCCCAAGTTTGACCTAGAATAATGATCCAGGCAGGGTAAATGCACTGAAATCCTCCTGCTGCTGAAATCAGCTGAAGCTTTGCCACTGGCGTCAGTCAGGGCTACCTTCCTAGCTCTGTGCTCGGCTCAAGACATATCCCTCTAATTAATTCAGTGCCTGTGATCAGATAATACAATGTGTGATGGCTAGCTCATCCCTTGCACTCACGTCGGCATTACCCATGGACATCCGCAGAATTGAATTACAGAACAGCTTTATAAGCCCTTCATCGTCTAAAACTCAGTTCGGAATAACTCAGGTGTCACAGGCTATAAACATGAGGTTCTTTCAGGCAGCCGCTTGTGGAGGTAGACATACACTTCAATGGTTATCAGAGGAGAAACATCACAAATTGTGTCAAAGACCTTGCAGCCGGACTGTTTCATCACTTGCTCTACAGCATTCAAAGCCTGCTTCTTCTTGAAAAGAGTGTGCCATAATAAATGCTCTGTAATGACAGAGCTCATCTATAATATGTATATCACAGGATTTGAAAACCCTGAACTAAAGGATTTTTTGCTGCAGCAAATCACAAATCTCTTACAAGACTCAGAGCAGGTCTACACACAAATGCTTTTGCATCTTGCTGGCATAAAATAATTTGAAAGCAAGAAGTGATTTCTTTTCCTATATTGCTTTTGCTGAAGCAGCTTGTATTTCTTATTTCCACAGAAAAACAGATTTAGAAGCATCATTTTCAAGTGAGAATGCACTTAACTAATTTTAAATCAACTACCTGAGCTAGCCAGTGCTTGAAGTTAGACATTTTAAGTAAATGACCATAATTCCCACAGTGAGACATTGCCTTGATTTCTGTGTTGACATCCACACATGGCAGATTTAGTACCATAAATGCACAGAGCTTGCTTTACTGTACCCAAACCAAAGCTGACCAAACCCAGCACTCTCTCTCTGATAGTGTTCAGTACAGAAGTCTTATATTCAGACAAGATCCAATGCAGAATTTGAATGTATTTAGGAAACACCATCTCATATGTTCTACCATTTCAATGGGTGAGGATTTATGTCAGTAACACAAACCCAAAGAAGTCGTATCTGAACTGGCCTAAGGAAACCTTCCAATTTGGGTGAAAACTGGGCCTGTTCAGCCTTGGGAAGAGAAGGCTTAGGGGGGACCTTATCACCACGTACCAGTGCATAAAAGGTGGCTACCAAGAAGACGGAGACTCACTTTTCACAAGGAGTCACATGGAAAAGATGAGGGGTAATGGACACAAGTTGCTTCTTGAGAGACTGAACTCCAGAAGAAGTTTGTTTACCATGAGATCAATCAGACATTGGAACAATCTCCCAGGGGAAGTGGTAAATTCCCCTACATTGGTCAGTTTTAAGAGTCAGCTTGACGGGGTGCTGACTCATCTCATTTAAACTCTACTTTTACCTTGAAAGGTTGGACCAGTTGATACTTATGGTCTCTTCCAACCTGGTATGGTATGAGTTTATGAATTCACTACCAAAACAAGGATGTCCATTAAATATTAAAAAATTGTACACCCAGTGGCTTCTTTACCATCTTTTGGTGTTCTGCTACATCTCAAAAAAATATCTCAATGGTTATTGCTGAGACTTCTTTATGCTGCAGTGACACATGTGGAGAAAGAATTTTAAAATAATGTGGGAGAACTCACAGATACAAAGGCCAGAAGAAGCCATTAGATCAGGACCATTACATTTTGCTCTGTTTCTCTGCTCAACTGGGCCTGATTCTCACTGAGCAGCACTTTCATGGATTCCTTATTGTACTGAGTTGGCAGAGATTGGCCTTAACAAAAATAAGAATGAGACCCAGTGGTGATCTTCACCCTAGGTGTGTAATTGCCTTCTGCATAAGAACTTTGCTTAAAAATGCAAGTATGCGATGTGTAAAGCTGAAAACAAATGCAATCCAGACTATACTTGAGTGAAAAAGCATATAAATGTGATGAGATGATCTCATTTAAAGTAAAAATGTGTCATTTAACACAATATCTGTATCTAGCTGTAACACTGCAAAGAAGAAAGTATTAGCATAGGACTCAACCTACTTTGAGGTGAAACTACTGAAAACAAAGCTTATACTCATGCAAAGCCCTTAAGACATCATACTCAGACTTTAGGTTTAAGAACTGAGGCTACGGTTACCACCAAGAAATACGGCATATGAAATTTATCAGCACTTCTATATCTGTCTCTGCAAACACAGGTCTATCACTAAAACTACACATTCATCTACAAATGCGGAGATACTGTTCTGCTTTTTTGAGTATTTTTGGCTATAAATCTGATAGAAAAAGCTTTGGAAAGAAATGAGTGTTAATGGCATAAAGAAAAAATAACATGTAGGGGTTATCTAGAAAACTGAAATATCTGCTCTGTAGTATAATAACACGACAGGTTGTTATTTGACAAGATCTTTCAAAGATTGTATTGAAAAATACATTCCAGGTTTAAATTATACACAGATGAACATGGATGACATAAATTTTAAGAAACAGTGATGCAAAACCAAAAGCTGATTCTTTTTGTAAAAATAAGCTACAACTTCATGAAGTACATGTTCTTCTGGATTGCGATCATATTTTACAAAGGTTGTTTGATAAGTGACATTTGGGAAGTACCTTGTTAACATTTCAAAATGATAAGCAAGACATAGTGCAAGGCAATATGATTCCATGTGGAATTTTTATTGCTTTCCTTGGTCTATTCAGGCCTTTGATTTCCTAAACCAAAGTTAACTTATGATAATAGAGCATAACCTATCATGATTTATCAGTTAATACATAGCAAAGCCTTCCTCTGTAACAGCTGGGTAACTGAAAGTTTTCCAACTGGAACGGTAAATTATGTAGCTCATGTATGCTAATAGATTTTTCTCAATATTCCTCTGTAAATGGCACAATAATTGTAGGCATAGATCCTTTGTTTAAAATGTTATATACATATTTCCATTTAATATCCTTTCATTCAGTGTTCATATGGAAGTCAAGGGCAAGATCTTTAATGACTTCAACTATCATTAGTTTCACTGGCAACATAAACACTGTCTATTGCTGGGAGTAGCTTAATTAATTTATCTGTTAGAGTGTATTTGAGCCAAATCCTAATCTGAGTATTCCATGTATTGGATAACTGGTTGCACATTTTATGAATAGAGAGTATGTGTTTCACAAATTTGGTCAGCATGAACTAAGAGCAATACTGGCTCTACATATATGCTTTGCTTTTCTATATCTTTCTTTTTTATTTCCATAATTTAGTTCCCTCATTTTAGTTCAGTGCCTATAACATTCTAGTTAATTCATAAAAGTTAATGGGAACATTTCTGTAACATTACAAATATTGAGGAAATCCAATCTGTTTGTCAAATGTAAAGAAAGCAATTTTTCAAAGATAGGCACAATATGATGTGCTGAATCCATATCCATGCTGCCAAGCAACAGTATACAACTAAGAAAATGTGAATATAAAAGGAAATATTAGAGCTGAGATGAGATCTATGGCACGGCAGATCATTAACCATGTTGAAAATTGAATGTGCTTTCTTGAATGTCACGGGATATTCGGTTTCACTGGTATAAAAGAGAGATTAATTAAGGGCATGGACCTGCTTTCCTAACTATGAGAAACATGAGAAAAAGTAAAATGAGAAGTGACTATGAAAAGGGGTAAAGTTAGTAAAATTATAGTGCCTAAGTGACTTCGGAGCACAAAACCGAATAAGTGCCACGGGAACTTCTGGTAATGAGGGCATGTCTCAATAGCAGCTTTCCTCAGCAGAGTTGTGTCATTTAAAAACTCTGATAATAGGCTGGCAGAAGCCCTATTTTAAGTAGAACTATGCTAAGGAAAAAAAACCAACAAACCTTTAAAATGGTCTATTTTGCTTACTCTACTTACACATGTTTTTTGCCATGAACTAACGCTGAATCACTTGGACTCTTCAGAAATACCTAACAACAGTAAATCAATGGACTTATGTGACCTTCTCAAAGAAAGCACACAAGAACTTTTCAAAAATGCTCCATGTAGTACAATTCTGCTCTCACCAAAGTCAATACTAATGTTTTCAGTGACTTGAAAAGGAACAGAGGAAAGGAAGCAATGTGAAGAAGAAGAAAAAAATAATCTTCCCAATTGTTCACCTTGAGGGACATTTAAAAGTTTAGTAGAAAAAACCTGCATGCCAATTCTTATTCATTTTCATTTCAAAGTCCATCAGAATATGTTTTCTGGGCCATTTAATCCCAATTAATTTACAACAAAGCTGCTGTGGCTTTTCTTACCAGTTAAGCCTTTCAGCAAAACTCTGGCTCATAGTAGCAAATCTATTAGTCTAGATATTTAAAATGCTTTTATTGATCTTTTGAACAAAACTGTGATAATTAAATAAAAATTGATCATTTCAACTGGGTATTTTATTTGATTATTTTAAATGTATGTTGTTGTTTAAAATAACATTTACTGTAAGGTCACAGTCCTTTTATTTACTTCCTGTTTTATTCCATGTTAAAGACTGTCCTGCTTATTCTTCACAACCCAGAATAAGTTCACTTATTTTCCTTTGTCAATCTCAGACAGAAGTCTGAGCACTTGAACAGAGGATGCCAAATTTTCATTAGATGCTGATTCTTAATCCTGTTGTATTCATCTTACTAGCATGAAAATTTGTTTATACTACTTAATAAAATAAGACAAATATTCAACAACAGATGTCTTTTGGCATTCCTTTTCCTATAAGTAACATGTTGATATTGTTTTTTAATAAAAGTTGTGTGGGAAAGGTTTTATAATTTCAGAATAAATACTCTCATACAAAATGCTGTAGATTGCAAAGTGCGATCACAACCGAGGTGTGTAGAGGCCTCATGCAGATGGCTACTCCAACATTCAGGCCAACGATGTTGTGAACAAGAAGCCACTCCTCCTCCTATAGGTTACACAAATATTTGGTAGTTTTTTCTCTGATTCTGACAATAAATCAGAATATCCATGAAGTTGGAATAGTCTAGGATGTTACAATTCCCTTTCTACTCACAAGGCATTACTGCAAGAAGGGGTGTCAAATATAACTCCAATGAAGTAAAGTAAAGCAATTAGTGCTGATAATTTCATAGCTCTCAAAAGTTTTGAAACTTGTCAATACTCCTATGTTTGGTGCTAAAATAGGATTATCTTATCACTGTGTTTTTGTGACATTTGAGGTTTTTAATTTGAGCTCATAGTCTTAAAACCTCTGCTATGCTGTGGACCAGCCACCCTTATATATATTTGGAAGATTGAGATTCCAATTAGTTTCAGTGGGATAATACATTTGACACCTTTAATGCGAAAGGTAATTAGTGATAGTGATGATCTGAGTACAATTAGGATTCGGGAGTTCAAGTCTGAACTCTTTGAGCTAAGAAACCAAGACTCGTTGTGATTTAGGGCTGGGATGGCCACTAAATCCTGGATGGACACTCTCTGTTAACCCCTCTCCCCTCTCCAGAAGGGAAGACAAAAGAGAATAAGGGAGAGAGACTTTACGGGTTGGAAAATAAACTAACAGATTTAATAAAACGAGAATACTAATGCCACAGGAAAATAATGTAAATAGGAAAATAATGAAATATATACAAATATGTACAAATATATATACAAAACTGATATAAACTCTCCCCCATCCTCCCCCCAATGACAAATACGTTACCAGAGGCCCTGCAGACCCTGGCACTGGAAAGGTCCCAGACCGAACTCAGCAGCAGTGGGAGCTGATGCAGGAACACAGGGATCCAGATCAGTGGCAGATGAACCAGCAGGGTTCCACTCAGACCTCAGCCACTGCAGGATTGAGACGGATGGAAGAGTCCAAGATGGAAGAAAGATTGAGACCCTCGTAATCCCTCGGCTTTATACCGAGTATGACGTATATGGGATGGAATACCTCGTTGGTCAGTTTTGGGTCTGCTTTCTCCCGTAGGCACAGACATGGCACCCATGGTGAGACAACTTGGCCTTGAGCTAACCAGTTCACACTGTCTCGGAAAAACATTCTGCTAGTTTTCAGCAAGTTCAGACACTTAAGAGTCTGAGCTGAAAAGTGAAATCACTAAATAGAAAATTAGTTCTATTTAGCTCAAACCAGGACACTCATACTTGTCTGTACTTGTCACATGTCTACATTTATATCCATCTATATTTTTGTGTTTTAACCACTAGAATAGCTCATAAAAAAGAAAGATGAAGAAGAGATGTGGAGAGGTGAAAAGACAAAACTGCCTTAACCAACACCTTCAGGAAAGAAATCAGAAGTCCTTTTCTAGTAAGAACTTGTTTCAAAATAGACTTGGCAGCTGGGGTCTGACACATCTGAGGATTTCTTTTATTTGGATCTTTTATAGCCCAGGTCTGCCAAAAGGATTGCAAAGGAAGTTTAAGTACTTTAAGTGAGGATCGTCCAACTTAAAAAGAATTCTAAAATACAAGCAGTACCTTATCTAAGGTGCCTGTATTAGTAATAGAAAAATTAGACAGGCAAAACAGTTTTTGAAATACCTTGATGTTTTTCTGAAATTGAAGTGCCTATATAAGGAGGAAGAATTAGCCAATAAGAACTAAAAAAAAAACCTTACAGGGCAAATAAACATAGTTCCTCAAAATAAAAATATAAAAATAAATCTCAGAAAAAACCCCAGCTTAATCCTCTAAATTTCATGAGGAAAAAGAAAAGAATGCCGCATTTCCATACTCAGTGTAATTAAAAGCACGAAAGGTTTTAATTGCCTTTTAATTGCTTTTAAATTACAAAAATGAAGAGAATGTTAATATGATGAAGTGTTCTAAAAAAGATGGGGAAAAAAGACATGAAAATACATTAATAGATTTATTTTCCTAGTCTAGAGCAGTGGTTCCCAAACCACAGGGTATGAGCCCAGTGCATGGACACAGCCCAAAATAATAATTTCTCCTGATGTAGATCCTCTTAGCAGGATCTATTCTGGCTGGTATTAAATTTGGCTTATAAAAATTGGGAATTATAAATCCAGGACACTGTATGTACAACATCCGCATGTTACTCAGAAAGCTCTACTTAGTTTTGCTACAGCATCAATATTCTCTGAAAGAAAAAAAAGTAAAATAAAAACCTGGAATTTAAGTTGCTAAGGAACTTCTGACAGCAAAATAAAACATAAGGTTTTTGATCACAGCTGGCATGATAAGGAAAAGACAGGGGGCATCTGCAATGTAGGGAGGGTTTATTTTTATTTTCTTCTGTTCATGGCTTTCTTGGTGTTTTCCAGCAGATTGCTGTCAACTGTCTTGGGACACTTTCATAAGACTGAGTTTGGCAGCAAAGACTTGGATCATTCCCTGAACAAAATCAACATTGTAAGATACAGTTTTTACTCAGCCAACCAAAATAATACAACCAGCAACAATCTATGCCCCTAGTTCTCTGCTTTGGCTGAAAGCACAGAACTGCCAGTGGCTCATAGAAAGGCAGCAGAGAATTCTCTTTTCATTTTAATTTGAGGTTTGCTGATCTTCAAAGTATTTCTGCAGGGAAGGAGGTCTTGTCTGCAAAAGCACACACACAAAAGTGAATTTAATAATAGAGCAAGAGTACATCCACAGTGCCAAACTGAAAAAAATATATATAAATCGGGAACTGTCCAACTTGGAATTTAATGGCATATATAGCATAAGTGAAAATAGGAAGGAAGTGATAACTGAAGGTTGCAACCATAGAAAACAATAGAAAAAAACCCAAGAAAACATAGAGTATTTACAGTACAAGAAAATTACTGCAGTTACTTCTATGAGAAAGGGATAATTTTCCCTTTATTCACTAGGATCCTTGTAACTGCCAAATGACAACAGTAAAACATCGCAGCAAAGAGGCAGCCGTGGTGCCAACTCCAAATCTAAAAGGCAACATTGCAGAAGGACTATATGTATTAGTAAATACATGGAAAGGAAGTATTCAAGAGATAGATGGTTTGGATAGCTGATCATAGTCATTGAGCATCCCTCTGGTGACTCTTTCGTTTCACCTTCCTTTAACTTTTACTAAAACTTATTGCTTTTGTAATAGCCATCTATTCCGCCATGAAACAGTGTGGCGCTATCATGCCATCTCTTTGATCTAGTGCCATCTCTTCAATCCGGTGCCCTTTCCCAGCAGAACATGTCAGGTTTTGCATGATGCATTTTGTTTTTACTCTTCCTTGATGTTTTCTTCACCTAGTAGCACATTAAGAAGCCCTGGCTGATAAAATGGAGCTCTCAGTGATGCTGGACATTCATCAGATTTGAGAACTCCTTGGATTTGAGAATTTATAATGAAGCAGCCATTCTTTTTAGGTTTTTTTTTTTCAAAGTTTCATTCTTGAAAGACAAAGATTTCCACTAACGTACAGGTGTGCTGCGTAAGATGCTGATGCATTATAACCAGCTGCAAAGTACTGTGGGTTTGATTTAGATTTCTCTTTTATAAACCAATTGCAATTCCATTAATCTGTTTTAAATTGAAGGGTAATTAGAATTACCTACTTTATTATAACTTAATTTAGAGTATGTGAACTAAACTTCTTGTCCTAGTATTTTATAAAGAGCAATATCTTAATTTTATTCTATCCTCTGAAACATTTACTATAGCTGGATAGAGAGACAGACAGTGCAAAGCATTGGGTGAACCTGAATAATATATCTCCCTTATACAGCAATGTGTTTTGAGAACTTTAAAAATTCAGCAGAAGTACATTTACTTTTCTTTTTTTAATGTAAAAAGGGGATCTAGACTGTAGTACGCAGACCTCACTTTCATTGAAATGGATGTAAGGCAGTAAATCTCTGTCTCATTTTATCAAAAGATTTGAGATTCTGTGAACTTTGTGACAGACATAATTTTCTCTCCTGTCTCCTAAAAGAGAGACAGTCCCATTGCTTTGTGTTTTGTTGTAGGGTGCAGCAAAGTGTCAGTTCATGACTGTGGCCTCTAAGGCATGAAATAATTAATAGATTCCCGCAGTATTGAGCAGTGGTACTCCAACCTTCTAGGAGACAAATTCAGAAATATCTCTAATTTCTGCAGTTCTGTCTAAGTTAGCTCCTGTCTTATTTTACGTGACTATGTGTAGATCCAGAAAGAAAGTTTATGAAGAATCATTCACTCTAAAGAAAAAAGATGGCTGGTCCCTGCTTTCATTTTTTGTATGATGACTATTTCATGTGAACTACAACTTCAGTCCTGCTAGCAGTCAAGAAACCAGCCCAAATCCCATTTTTATATGCCATTTGGGCACCTTTTTCACCCAGGCTTTAATGTTCTCTCCCCATCCCAGTGTATTTTGCTTCCCAGGATGCTCACCACACTGGATGAAGGAGGTGTGATGAAATCCTCTTAACATTTTTTTTTAAATATAGCTTGGTTTTTTGGATGTTTTCTTGACAAGCTCAAGTCCGGTCTCCCTTTGACTGTGGAGGGCCCAGAAGGCAAGCTTCTTCTCTCCTAGTCAAGTGCTGTAAGCATTAAGCTATAGGTAATGAAGATATTGCTTACTCTCTGTATATAGATGTCCTGGTTTGAGCTAAATAGAACTAATTTTCTATTTAGTGATTTTACTTTTCAGCTCAGTCTCTTCTAAGTGTCTGAACTTGCTGAAACTAGCAGCATGTTTTTCCAGTATGTGCTGCTACAACTGATAATCTCAAAGCCATTGTCTCACGGTGGATGAGATTAAGATGAGATTTGGATTATTATAGTTTAAGACTCTTATTCACCCTTATACTGGACTTTTCCATGCTACTCTGTTGGCATTTAGGTAATCAATCAGCTTGATTACCTGATTTAAGATTTAAACAAATCTGATGAATTTCTTCCTGTGAAAAGCGGTCTGTAATCAACATAAAACCACCATACCAGCTCTGTTCTCTCTTCTATTTTGGTGGAACACAGTAAGCAGTAAGAAAGAAATAATAAGCAGTAACTACTGCAAAAAAAAAAAAAAAAGACAAACTCAAACCCCAGAAACATTATTAAGTAAGCAGTTACGCTTGAGGAGCAAGAATAGAGCTAAAACCACTTCTCAGATTGGAGCTGTGCACCCAGGAAATTCAAACAGCTAGTGTGATTTGAAGTCCTCGTAGTTCATCTTCACTTCACATTTCTGATAACTGCAGTATGAAGCATATCCATCACTACAAGTTTTTAACTCAGCTAGTACTCAACCATGAGGAAACCTGGGTTTACATCTCTAGGCAGCGTCACCAGGAATCTCATTCATTTTATTGTTGAAGATGTCACCTCATATAAGCCTGTGACATTCACCAAACCTGTGAAATATAGTACCAAGTAAATACCTGTTGTAAGACAAGGAAAATAAGTTCCATAAAATCTGTGATTTGGACTCAGTCTTCTTTAACCCTCTGTGCACAGTGACATGACACAGCAACTTAAGATCCCACCCCAATTCAATTATTGAATCATTAAGGTTGGAAGAGACGTCTAAGATCACCAAGTCGAAATACCTGGAATTACTGGACCTGCAGTCGCAGCCTGGAAGCAAGGTGTTAGGGCTGAAGTATACAGTGGTTTTAAGGCATGTCCCATCTGATATAGACACTTACTACAATGCATGAGGGTGAGAAAAGAGCAATGCTGATTCCTATACACTTCATATACTCCCAGAATAGCCCACTACAAAGTAAGGCTACTTAACAATGTAATGAGTATGATAAGGAATACCTTGATATGGAGATGTGCCACTCATGCTTTGGACAAAAATGCAGGGAAATATAAAGAGGGTTCCTACTCATGATCTTGGAAAAAAGCAAAGAAAAATTTCCCAGCTCAAAGAAATTAACTGAATACTGTTTAATTGTATGACTCAGCAGTCTGGCAAGCAGTACCTTCAAAAGCATAGAGAGGTCATTGGTCTAACCCAGCAGCCCCAAATCCTTGTTACTTTCTTGGTGGCAGTGCACAAGGATCTCAGGAATGGGCCAAGGCTGTGGTGTGCCATGTACTACACAACTAGTGAATAAAAATAAAGCCTGTGTCCCAAATCTATGACAAGAAGGAGAGACAATTTTTGAAAAGATGAGAAAATAGTTGCAGACACTCTTTGACATGATGTATTAGTAGAGGCAGTTATGGAGAATTGCCTCTGTGTATGAAATCTCTGCCCAGATACGGGTGTTTCAGGTACCCAACTTAGTGGCACTTTTAAAGAGGCTGCTAAATGGCCTCAAAGAAAGAACAGTGAGTCTGTGCAAAGCAGTAGAAATTATGAAGATGGATGAATGCAGCTGAGTTTGGAAAACATCCTTTCTGTAGCTCAGCGACATGCCCGTGGCCCTTCTGGTGCATTGCAGATCATTAGAATACCAAAGAGGAGGCTCCACTCTTTTTGTAGAATCACCTATTTGGAAGCTGTAATTTTGATTTCACTTAGACTCGCCACATCAGTCAGCCTGTCTCCTTTTTCCTGATTCAGGAATCAGACCTGATTTATTAAAGATATGGAGCTCTTAAGGTAATATTGAATTAACCAGGAGGATAAGGAAGCAATTAGTCCTTCAGGAAGCTGAAATAAATCAGAAGGTACCCAGTCACTTAGCATTCTACATTTTAACATAGCAAAAGAAGAGCAACCAAAGAGATTAAATTTAGTTTCCCTATCAGTGTCCTGATGCCAAGTATCAACTTTCACTCAACAAATTTTGAAATCCCTTTATTCAAAAAATCCTTCTAAACCATTTGCCAAATCATAAGCTGATAAAGGATAACTCCATATGAAGCATTAACATGACAGTTTGACTAAGTACTAAGTAACTTATACTCCAAATTCTATTTGCATCAGTTGAACTTGATTCCTCTTATAGGTATCTGATACTTGAGGTAACAGTTTTAAATTCTAACCTATGAGAAATACTATTTTGAAACCAAATTGTAAAATAGAGAATATTGCAAACTATGCAAGTGGATTTAATACCAATGAACTTATTCTTTATCTCCCAGGATAAAACTGCAACAACTGAAAATTTTGCTAAGTAAAGAAAAACAAAACAAAACAAAAGAAAATCAACTAACAAAACAAAAACACAACCCAAAACTAATTACATGAAAAGATTTATTTGTCCATAAAATGTAGACACCATTGTTGTAAAACAGCTAATTAGAATTACACTGCAGTGAACTCTTCAGTCTATTATTATGTGTCCTGAAGGCCATCTGGAGAGTTTATATGTGTAAATTTAGGGGCTAACAAGATTTGTCCTGAATGAAAGATTTACCGAGTTATTTAAATGCATCCTGTAAAAGGACCAAAATACTTCTCATTTATGCTAGATAACCTGCATCTAGGAGTCAGAGGATTGAGAACAAAACACTTGACCTCTAGTATCTCTGGCAAGATCATCAGACAAATATAAGGACTGATATAGGTGTTTTATAAGAAAATAAGAGAGGAAAAAATGTCACTTTTATAAATAATTATGAACACATTACTGTGCTTAGCATCATAGACTGGTCCCTGCTACTTTGGGGTTGGAAATATATCAATATATATCAGTCAATACCTTGATGGTATAGCTGGCTGTATCCCACCTCCAAAGGCTGGTCCCCTACTTGAAAATCTTGTTTAGGCACAATGCCTAGTTTAGTAAGTAGGAATACAAAACTTAAAGGCTACATTTTTAACTCTAAAACATTTTTAAGGCCATTCCCTGGCACTGATGACAAATGGCACTGTGAATCCTGCCCATGATTAAATGTTTTCTTTCTCTCCTATACTGCTTGCTGAGGACTATTTATCCATGCTTCTGACCAGGAAAGTGCTGCTGGGTTCAGGCTAAGGTCATGCTTGGGGTTGTGCTAATCATATAGCAGTCAGGACAATGATTGATTAGTGTTGAATTCTGTGTCTTTAACAAGTTTCTTAACTTGTGCAAACACACAAGAAAGCACCTTCTGAGTTATATGCACCTGTCTTTTTTCATGGGCAACAGCTTCCTATAGTGCTGGACATAGGCTTCATCCTTCAATTATCTTATTTTTCTCATTATTCTTCTTTGGAAGGCAGCTCCAGAACCTTAGTGTTTTCATTAGAAAAAAAATCCAATTTCTAGCTCTTCCGTGCTCATAGCTAATTAATACTAATTTTTTTAAAATACTTTGTTGTTTCCCTTTGTTATGATTTCAAATTCTTTTTCTTCTTTTCTCTCTCCCACTGAACCCTTGGCCTCACTCTTTCAAAGGCAACAACTCAACCCTCTCCCAGCCTGTCAACTTCAAAAAAATATTTATTAATTATAATTATTCTAGAAGCGTATGAACTACTCCTACCCAGGGTTTTGTATATCAGCATTTATCTGATTGGAGGAAAATAATGTACTTTGGGTGATGTGCCTCTTCTCTGAAGTTTATTCAAATCCAACTGAAGTCAATAGAAAGACTGCAATTAGCTTCAGAAGTATCTACTATCTAGACTGATGTGAATTTGTACCCTTTTCAGCATGAGTGTTTTAAAACTGGTGGCATTATAAAATTCTTTATTTCAAAATTTATTTCATCACTGAATAAATTCTTTTAAGTTGCCATTGTGGGAAAGTGAATTCCTGTGTAGTGATTCATGTTGTCTATGACAAATTATGTGAGTCACAACGTGAGTGATCCTTGTGGCAGCAGAAACCCTGCTCAGTGTTAGCAAGCTTGGGCTGTACCTAGATGTGACAGAGCTATGTTGAGGACCTCCCTTCACAGGACACCTTGTTTTGCTCACCACCATTCATCTTTTCTCCACATGGATGGATTTAAAGGGTATAAGATGTATTTGCAGTCAAGATTGCTGCCACAAATGTCTCTGAATGGAAGACAAGGAGGTTTGTTCACACACTCCTTCTCACCATATGGTCCCATCAGCTTGACTCATTCCCTGTGTCAACAAGCCTTCATGGATCTGGAGCTGACACTGCTTTTATTATGTTGTGTAATGTCACTCCTCGTAATTGAGATTCTTTGGGATTGGATGAAAGGATTCAGCAGCTCTGTTTTGAATGGATTCCAAGTGGGAACTTGCTCCCTGATGCCTTCCTGCTACCCTCAGGTCAGAGTCAGCTGAGTTGCACACCCATGTTTCATGTATCACTTTCTTCCCCTACTAAGCCAGCAAGTTAATTGTAAATTAAACATGATATATATCTTTTAAAAGGCAAGTTTACTCATGCTGCTCTGTGCCAGATATTGGAAACAGCACATATACTCGAAGACCTATCTTGAATTCTCCTTGCACAGTGAATTCATACTTTGTTAAAAAGATTTTTTTTTCTTTGTTAAATTGTAGCCTCCCATTATTATCTCAATTCCTTGATAAATTAACTTTATCAGAAGAACTCAGTGGTAGCTGAGTTTCAGAAACAGTAAATCTCCTGATCAGCCATGATGTTTTCTCTCTTCTTGACATCTGAATTTATCTAGGCTCAACACTGTTTTGCTGACGAAGGGGCAAATTCTAGAAATTTGGATTGTTTTCTCACTCTTACTGAAACAGACATGACTGTAGCTGGAAGTACTTGAGAATTTTTCCATCAGTAAAATAAGATATAGGAAAATGATAAGAAATTATGCAATGATTTTTAAATTTGGATTTGTTTGTTAAAAATACTAAACTCAAACCAGGATAATTTATGTTATATAGATTAAATCTCATCTTTCTGGTGTTATTTATAAGTGACAAATATTTTTGATGCTTTAATATAGTTTCTAAGGATACCTTTCTTTTCAAGTATATTTTTTCTATTTATGGAAAAGAATGCATACTTCAGTTCCACACAACAGGAACAAAATATAAACATTTATTCTTGACAATTCTATTTCTTTTTACCTAGTTTTTGTGTTTTAAAAGGTGTTGTGGTTTAGGGCTCAAACCAGAACAAAAGGGCAGCCAGAAGACAGAGTGCTATAGGACATTCCAAATGACAGTAGATAAATATGTGCATAACTGAAGTTTCTGCTGTCTAAGAGCTAAATCTCCTCTAGGTTATAGTGGGTAGTGACTAGATCTCCAATCACTACAACAGAATATGAAACATCAATGATCCTAATGGTTCTCTTCCAACTCAAGACATTCTATGATCTCTCTGTGCAGTTCAATTGCCAAGGACTTGTCTAGTCAGTTTGGAATTTGTCATAGTTCCCTTCTTAGTCACTTTTTGATGTTAAAAAAAGATAGGCAAAATGAAAACATCGCATTTTCTCTTCCTCTCAAGTTCTCTTCTTATACTTGCCTGCTACGGCTTCTACCCCGTTAAGATTAGCCTTCAAAGTTGGGTTTCCTCTCTTTGTATTGTTAGACACATAATCATTTTTTCTACAAATACCAATAAACCCAAAACTTCCTGCAACAGGAAATTAAGTTTAAAAATTCCTTCTCTGCAACTTCTAAGAATTTCTAGTTCCAGCCCAAAGGTTCTCCTTTTCTGGGAATAAATAGTCACAGCAGTAGTAGTAGTAGTAGTAGTAGTAG
>NW_010192140.1:0-4770 GCF_000695765.1 Mesitornis unicolor
CCTGCCCCAGATCTGATTATTCTTTCCTCCCCAGGGTGATGGAGTTTTTGCCTCCGTTCCAGCGGGTGGTGCAGCCCGAGGAGATGTGGCTTTATAAGAACCCGTACATGGAGGTGGAGCACGTCCCCACTGTGCCCATGTTCGTAAGTTCAGCGCTTCCTGCATTTGCTTGGGTTTGTTTTCTGATTATAAACCGTCCTCTCAAAGCACAGCTACCAGCTTAGGGTCTTGTGTTGCAGACACCTGGAGTCTTTAATACATACACTGACAGCACAGTCTGCTATTGCACGCTTGACATTTACAGTCATTTCTGTCACCTTTTTAGGTTTTACCAGCCAGGGGTGTCCTAAACTTAACTGAGCTGATAAGAACCAGTGAGAATTGTCACTGTTTATGGTCGATTTCACGTCGGTATCACTGGCACCACGGAGGTCCTCTCATTTTCAGGGAGTGTTTTCTTGAAAGCCGCTATTTCCAGCAAAGGGTTGTTATAATTTTGTTGTGAAAATGTCACCCCCAGGTCTCCAGGCTGTGTTAAAAGGGGTTAATATAAAACTGGGAGTGCTGAATTTCAAACGGAATAGTCCATCGAAGGGGCTGTCTCTTCCTCTGAAGCAGGGGTGTTTGGGGGAGACGCTCCTGGGTCGGGCACACACCCCCTTCCCAAACAGCGCTGCTGATTTTCTGCAGGAGGTGGGTTTGGCTGGGGCGTAGTTGGGTTTGGGGAGCAGAGGCTGCTGCTTGGCAGTGGGGAAGGAAGGTCTGTGATCTCCCTGAGCAGTTGCTGCTGTGTGCTGGTGAGGGTGCTTGTACCTAACAGACACCTCGAACAGCGCTCTCCTTTTGGGCAGCTCATCGCGTTCCTGTCCCCCGCGCTGCTCATCGTCCTGGCCAGGGTGCTGCTGAACGCTGACCGGGAAGACACCCAGGAAGCCTGCCTCGGTGAGCTCCTGGTCCCCGAGAGCCGCAGCCCCGAGGGCTCTGCTCTGGTGCTGTGATCTGGGGCTCCCCCAGATGGGTCCTTGGCTCTTGCTGGAGCACAAGCGCTGTGCCTGGGCTACCAAAGCCGCGCTGTGTGGCTCCAGATGAAGCCTGAGCACTCAAAGCTGCAGATTCAGGTGAGGCTGATGCTGACGTGACCTCTCTGCTCTCTCCCAGCTGCCAGCCTTGCGCTCGCCCTGAACGGGGTTTTCACAAACGCCCTGAAGCTCGCTGTGGGCAGGTGAGAGACCGGCTCCTTCCTCGCTGTGCACCGTGGGTGTTCACCAGGACACCGGGGTGCTCAGGTGTGCTTTGTTCCCTGCCCCAGGCCACGGCCGGACTTCTTCTATCGCTGCTTCCCAGACGGACGAGCGAACGCGGAGCTGGTGTGCACGGGTGACCCTGACGTCGTGACCGAGGGACGCAAAAGCTTCCCCAGCGGACACGCTTCGTGTGAGTTTACCACGTCCCCTACCCCCTGCAGCCCCACACAGTGACCCATGGGGAGCAGCTTGGGTTTGCTTTTGTGCCCCCCACGGCTTTGGCTACATCCATTGGCCTGTATGGAGGCCTCTGCTAAGCAAAAGGTGACAGATGCAATGTGAAGCTGTCAGGAAGGAGGGATGCTTGCCAGGTACCAGTTTATGGCTCCTCTATGGCTCAGGAGCCGGTGGTCACTTGGCTGGTGTGGGCAGGGCACTCGTCCTGTTTCAGCCCCTCCGCTGCAGCAGCAGAGGGTGAAGGTCTGGGGGTGCAGGGCAGAGCTGGAGCCGTTTCTGAAGCCGCACGTTTCCCTTCCAGTCGCCTTCGCTGGCCTGGCCTTCTGCGCCTTCTACATCGCCGGGAAGCTGCGCTGCTTCGCTCCGGGCCGGGGCAGCCGGGCCCTGCGGCTCTGCGCCTTCCTCCTCCCGCTCTCCCTCGCCACCCTCATCGCCGTGTCCCGCACCTGCGACTACAAACACCACTGGCAAGGTGGGTCCGTGTCACCCCTGTGCTCTGAGCGGGGGTCTCAATGGCACCTTGGAGTGCCATCACCTTTTAGCCTGGAGAAGAGAAGGCTGAGGGGAGACCTCATCACCACCTACAACTGCCTCAAGGGAGGTTGTGGAGAGGTGGGTGCTGGGCTCTTCTCCCAGGTGATGGGGGATAGAACAAGGGGAAACGGCACCAAGCTGTGCCAAGGGAGGTTCAGGTTAGAGATAAGGAGGAAGTTCTTTCCTGAGAGGGTCGTCAGAAGCTGGAACAGGCTGCCCAGGGAGGTGGTGGAGTCACCATCCCTGGATGTGTTTAAAGAGCGGGTAGATGAGGTACTTAGGGATATGGTTTAGGGGGTAGACAGGAGTGGTTGGACGTGATGATCTCAGAGGGCTTTTCCAACCGAGTGATTCTGTGATTCTGTGTGATTGGGTTTTTCGATTACTCCTCTGGGGGAAATTTCTTTGCTGCCTTTGTCTTTGTTTTTGAAGTACAAGCTTAGTTCTATACCAGGTCAAGTCCCTGATCCATCTCAGCTCCGAGCAGGCTGACAATCCTGCTGCAGAGCTCACTGACAAGGACTGTGATGGTAACAGGACGTTGACTCTGCTCTGCTCTTGCCTGCAGACGTGTTGGTTGGCTCAGCCATGGGCCTGGTGCTGGCGTACCTCTGCTACCGGCAGTACTACCCCCCTCTGACGGACTCCACGTGCCACAAACCCTTTCTGTGCAAACCCAGGCAGCTGCCAGCGCCCCAAGGAAACCCCGCAGCGTCCGGCTTCCACCTGGACATTTAGCGACAAGCAGCGTCCCATGGCCCCTGCCTGCTGCTCCTGAGTGCTGGGGCAGGGGAAGGCTTTGGGGTGGCTGATGATGAGAAGCAACTCAAGTGAGGATGGCCCTGAACCCAAGCAGCGCTTGGTAAGTTGGGTCCAGATTTTGAGGTCCATCCCTCCCTTTGTGCCCATGAAGCGAGCGAGGTGCTTGGTGTGTGAGGCTGCGGGGGGACAGCCCGGGTGCGAAAGGTCCTGAAGAAGGAACTGGGAAAACGTGGATCTGGTGTGCTTCATCCAGTGGGAACTCCTGTGTCCAGCCCAAAAAGCACCCCTGTTCATCTCTGACCCAGCCGAGCTGTCCCATCCCCGCTCATGGGGTGCACCTGGCCAGGTGAAGTGCAGGACCCGCTCCCTGTGCTGGATTCCCCTCGTTTCAGCCACAGCTGAGCTAATTCACAGTAATGAGCGTGAGGGTGCCGTCTGTAACATGGATTGGGGTGGAGGGAAGGTGCAGCGAGCGTGGTTCTTTGTACTGTTGTACTAATTTGTACTATTGCTCTAGCCCCGATTTTTTTCTGATTTGCCAAATAAAGGAGTTTAATTTTTGTAACGAGCTGTGGTATTAAAACCTTCACTGCCAGGACTGGGTTTTCTGCTGTACAAACCATTTCCCCTGGTGCATCTGCAGGGGTTTCCGGGCTGGGGTTCACTTTGTGTCTCTCTCCTCGCAGCTTTAATTCGGTTGCAGAGGTGGCAGGGGCACCAGTGGTGTCTGGCAGCGTCCCCCAAGAGGGGCTGGTTTCTCAGTGGAGGGGTAGAGCTGAGAAACACAAGGCACCGCTGCCGGGCAGCGCTGTTGTACGCACTCATTTGGCACTCATCTCCTCCGTAGGTGTGTGTGCATACGTACAAACAGCTCTCTGCCAGGCTCAGGACATGACAGCACTGAAAACACCACCCGTCATCTGCAATTTGGGCCATTTAAGCCCTCTGTGACCCTGCTACTACACAAGTAGCTTTACTTCCCCCTAAAATTGTCCCCATGCGACTTCTTCAACCCCTCCCAGACGTGCACGCACCGCAGTCATCTACTTATTTATTTTGGCTTTTACTGGAAAAGACATTAAATAACATTTAAAACGTATTTAATCTTTTTTTTTTTTTTAAACAAAGTGCATAACTTAAAAAGCCGATGATGAGAGTGTCCCGTGTTAAGACTGTTCCCTCTCCTGCTCTCGTAGGGGATGCTGCAGCAGTCAGTTCAGGCGCCGGCCGAGCAGCCTCTGCCCCTGCAGCCAGGTAAAAGAGCAGCTTCGGTTCCTTTGGGACGGGAGGAGGGGGCGCAGGCTGCAAACAAAACCTTGCCGGTAGTGCAAATAACGTGGTGGTGCAACGGAGGAATGAACAGGGGGTGGGGAAAAGGCTCCTTACCCCATGCAGGGCGAAAGTCAGCGGCAGGGAAAGTGGTTTGGCTCTTCCCAAAGGCTGTCACACAACTGAGCGTCCTCCGCCTCGCCCAGGCTCCCAGTGGGCAAGGGGACCCCCCTGGGGATGCTCTGGCCCCGTCCCCCTGCAGCGCTGGTGTCGTTTCTTCAGGGGGGATCATGGGGACGCAGCACCCAGACCCCACAGCGCTCGGCTCCCTCTTTGCTGGCTGCATTTCATGCATTGAACACCAGACCCCACAGCCACCCCACAGCAGCAGGGATGGTTGCTCCGTGCCCACCCCACAGCAGCAGGACAGGACCATTGCTCCGTGCCCCAGCACAGCACAGGACTGAGGAGCAGTTGCTTCCCCCAGCCCAGCTCTGGTTCGGTCTGGAGGTGAAGCTCCCCTGGTCCTACACAAGATGCAGGCAGAGCCTTGGGGTGCCCTTGCTTTGCCAGCCCCTGGGCTGGGTGAAGATGAGGATGAGGATGAGGATGCTGAGAGGTCCCTGGGTCGAGCGCACACGAACGCCGCTGTCACGAGCGTCTCCTGGGGCAGCCGTGCCTGGCACAAACCACGCAGCAGCAGCAGCAGCAGCAGCTGGAGACG
>NW_010192140.1:4793-6725 GCF_000695765.1 Mesitornis unicolor
GCGGCAGACGCCTGCGCCTGGTACTCCATCACAGCAAGGGATGTCGGCGGTCTCCTCCGCTCCACGAGCGGCTGTAGCTCTCTCCACGCTGTGTTTAAGGCTTTTATTCCTCAGCATCGCAAGCCATGACTTTCATTGCTGAGCCGGGAGCAGTCAGGCCCTCGGTGTGGGTTCCTACCCCGACAGCTCGTCCGCTTCGGTGCCACGTGGCTTACAGGGTGCAGGGTCAACGTCCACGTTGTCACAGGGAGTCACAGGGCGAGTGGTGCGAGTGTTCGAGCAGAAGGGTTTTCCCTTGATGTGTTTTCCCCCGCCCCTACCCAAAACGGAGGAACATGGTCCTTGTCTGCAGGTAGCAGCAAGTACTCGGGGAGCAGCATGCGGGGGACAGCACAGAGGAGAGACGAAGGCAGAGGAGGAATCCGGACTTTCCTGGTGAGCACCCGGTGCATCGGATCTAGGAAGGCAAAAGGAGAACGTGGGAGCAGCTCCAAAGCCACCCAGCCCTCCCATACCTGGTACCATCAGCGGGTTATTGGCCCTCCTCGGGGCTGATAATGCATGGGGAAGAAGCCAAATACGCTGACAGGCCAAAGATAAAACCTGACACAAACTCCTGCCTTAGACAGCGCTGTAAATAAGGGATGTTACTCCCTCACACGGAGCAGATGTCCTCTGAGGTGTCTGAGGAAGGGGGAAGGTGACTCACATCCAGCAGCACAGGCTGGTCACTGGCTTCCCAGCAAGGGCTGGTCCAGGGCGATGCCCTGTGTCTGGTAGATCTCCTTCAGAACCAGCAGGACGGTGTCCTCCGACTCCCTGCAGCGGGGGACACGGGAGTGAGAGGGGAAACATCCCTGCCTGTGATGCTACGGGCAGATGCGGCGCCAGCAGAGGCTTACCAGTAGCAGAGGTGCCCTTGCAGCGCGAACAAGTACTCGTTAAAGCTCTCTATGGGCTTCTCCTGCAGCACGTAGTCGATGCGATTGCCCCCGTTCAGCCTCCCCACGTTGATGGGGGGCGGCTCTTCCTTGGCTGCTGCGGGGGTCTCCTCTGGCTTCGCGTCTGAAGGAACCAAGAGCAGCGTGGTTCGGCCAAGGGGCACCCGAGCTGGGAAAACACCACAGCATCACCGTGCCCTCCCGGCGCCCTGCTGCGGGCTCTGGCACAGGAGAAGCAGCTCAGGGTCCTTTCTCCCCCTGGGCTCTTGGCAAACAGCACTGCAAGAGACCCAGAGATGGGGACAGGCTTGGCTGGGTTACAGTGTGATGTGGGTGTGCTGAGACCCCCAGGAGACCCTCAGTGATGAGGCAGGCTGCCTCTTCTCCCCCTTCAGCGGGCAATAACAGGAAAACCACAGCATTTGGGGAGCCAAGCACATCCGCAGCTCGAAGGCGATCCCTTTGCTGAGCACCGAAGAGGGTTCAGCGCCAGGATGGGCCCCTCGCCTCCGTGGGCAGGACACGGTGCTGCATCCCCATCACCTCCCAGCCCCGCAGCACCAACCTGGCTGCTTCTCCGCGCTGGTCTCTGCCTCGGCATAAAAGGCTCCAGGGCGAGCAGCGGGGCGCTCGTGAAGGACTGCCAGGCCACCCGCAGCGAGCCCAGCAGGTTGTTCTTCAGGTCCAGGCTCATGCGGGTCAGCCCCTCCTTCAGCTCTGCAAGGCACGAGGGGGCTGCATGGGCTGGGGGCCGCAGGAGAGAGAGGTCTGTGTGGGCAGGGAGAGAGGGGCTGCGCTCGCCCTTACCCAGGGGCATCCTCCATCCTCTTCCTGCCCTTGTGGTGGGGCAGCAGCATGGGCTCGAACTCCACGTCAGGGACAATCATGGGCTCGATCCTGTAGGCCACCGGGTCGAACTGTGCGGACGGAGGAGGGGGACAGTGAGGCAGGGCTCGTGCTGAGGTGGGAAGGCTCCGGTTCCTATACCTAC
>NW_010192140.1:6756-7285 GCF_000695765.1 Mesitornis unicolor
GGGCAGGCTGTAGTTGGGGTTGATCCGCTTCACTCCTCGCACCGTGAGAAACATCCCGATGGGAGACCCGAAAGCAAAGAAGATGGTGGGCTTGTAGTCCAGCTGGGGGTAGTTTGCTGAGACCTGGGGGAGGGAGGGAGATTCGGGTTTGTTCATCGAACTCCGTGCTGGTGTTAGGAGCACCCCGCTGCTGCGGTTGTAGCACAGTGCTGAGCTCCGTAGTTACCTGTCCTAAGCCAACGTCCCGGTACTGGCAGTTCCTGCCCCCATCTGTGCTGTCTGGGTCGTGCTGTGACGAGGACCCGGGCTCGGCTCGCTGTGCCCAGGAGCTGCTGTGCTCTGGTCCTGCAGGAACACAACCGGGAAACCCGGCTAGCGAGTGCACACCACGGCACATCCACCCCATAGCAGGGACACGGGGCAGCGAACTGCACATCCCCATCCCCATCCCCATCCCCATTCACATTCCCATCCCCATCCTCATCCCTATTCCCATCCCCATCCCCATCCTCATCCCCGTCCCCATCCC
>NW_010192141.1:0-561 GCF_000695765.1 Mesitornis unicolor
ATAATTCATTTTCTGATTTTAGTGCACCATACTCTACATCTTCAATTTTTGGAGGAAGTGAGGACTCTTTAATTTCTTTCTCTGTTCAAGATAAGCAAGCCTCCAATATTGCACAAACAATTCCTTTGCCTTTACCCTTTTTAACATTTTGCTCACTCCCACAGTGCTCTACCTGCTCTACCACTTTGTCTTCATCTTTCTAATATTTTTGGGCCCATTTGACTACCACCTGGGAGGGTGCACATTTATATTTTTGCAGCAGTTTACCCATGGCAATCCTGTCTGTGATGCCAATTTTTCTGTCACGTGAAGGGTATGAGCCTGATATGTGACTGGGGAGGGAAGAGGCCCTCCCGTTAAGTTGTGAGGTTCAGAAAGGACCTCCTTGCAGCTGGGTCCAGTCTTAGTCTCAGGCTTGCTTCTCAGACTTATTGCTCCCTCTTTTGCTGATGACATCTAAATGAGTGGGGAAGTTGACACTTCAGAAGGGAGCACCACACTCCAGGAAGACCTGAACAGTTTGGATGAGCGGGCTAGCAGGAACTGAATGAAGTTCAACAA
>NW_010192142.1:0-1429 GCF_000695765.1 Mesitornis unicolor
CTAACAATTGGGATGATGGAGAGAGTCGGCTTGTGGCACTTGTGCAAACCACTACTCAGAGACAGGGACCATGTGTAAGAATTCTAAAACCTTTTGGCACTGTACCTCACGGGCAAGCTCTTCAGCACGATCGAAAAAGTTTGTTTCCATGAGTCCAAAAGAGTAGTAGCCCTTCACGTAGCTAAGCAAAAGGAGAAAAACCAGCATGTCATCCATTTAGAACTAGATTTAATCTAGGACTGAAAAACATACTAGAAATAGCATTTAACTCAAAACAGCCCTTACAATGCAAGTTACAGTGAGGGTTCGCGCTTGCACAATACAGAAAAAGGAGCTGGTTCTCATAGGAAATGAGAGGCCTGGAGACGTTAACAAGATGCACATCACCAGCATTTTGAGAACTGGCATATACGTCTTCGGATGAGCTGGAACAAAGAGCGGCACAGAACCTGCTGATGTCTGTAACAGTTGCAAGACACAGAGTTAGAAGGCTGGAAGCAAGACAGTGCTACCACCAAAGTTATCTGAGGGTCTCCAAGGCAACACACAAGTGTAGCCTCCTGCACTTGCTCCACAAAACCATAGGAGAGCACTTCTATGTGAAGTGACTCTTTAAACTGCTTAACAGCATTGTAAAGTCACAAAGCATCCCCAGCAAGCAACAAAGGCCCAACGTAAAGCAAAATTAGGGATATTATATGCTCTTACGCGCATCTTTAACTGCTATTGTATTTGCAGACTGCAAAATACCACTGGATACAGTTCTGCTTCTCAAAAGAGCTGTTGATTGTTTGGTTTTAAACTCCTAAGGCAAAGGAACTACTCAAACATATGTCATATGCTGCAACTCATTTATTTCATGCATCAAGATGAATAACAGTGGCTTTTTTTCCCAACATGTCAATTCATGTATAATACTACATGCCTGTAAGTTTGAGGACAAGGGGTACTTGCCAGGTTTTTATACTTCAAGAAATGCTCGGCACGTATGCTTGTCCTGTTGCTTTACAATTACGTGGGTTTATAACGTTGCGTGTAGAAAAGTTCATACAATTGCAGGCAAAACTGCTAAGTCATCTTACTTCCCCAACAAATAAAACCAGCATATTCAAAAAACTAAGGGGTTTCCATTTTTTGGAGTTATGGTATATGCCAAAGGTTTATTTCAGAACTACATTCTGGTCTTCCAAGTTCCAGCTCCTTTCTTCCTTCCACTGATGTGCTCCATAACCCACAATGTAAAAAAACATTTACCCCCAAGTAAAAAAACGGACCCATAAGAGCCTGAAGGAGTTTTGCCACTGCCCTCAGTGAGGACATGCTTTTACCCTGTCTGTTACATGCTATGGCACCATATTTGACAGCAAAATTTACTAACTGAACCACACCTCACTGCACATGTTCCAGCTGTGGGCAGGTTGGATTCAGT
>NW_010192143.1:0-26681 GCF_000695765.1 Mesitornis unicolor
GTTGCGGGGGCGGGATCGGCACCGCCCGCTGCTGCGGCCCCGATAAGATCGCGGGTGTGTCACACGCTTACCGGTGTTTCTCTGACACGAGAGCTGCTCATCCTCGGAGGGGAACCGGGGCGGCTCTTCGGTGGGTACCACTCTGCGTCCTTACCCATCTCCCACCAGTCTTGGGTTTCAAATGCAAAATCCGAGGTGGAAATCGAATTAGGGAGCCCTGGACAGTAAAAGGACAGAGTGGTGTCCTCTTGCAGTAGGCAACCTCTGGTCAGACCTTGCACCATCTGCGTTTTTCATGCACTGTCCTCTATGCTGTCAGGGTAGACATGCACCCCTCAGCTGGTGGCACATGCAGTGCTGTGGGCACTTTCCAGCCCTGTCTGGAAAGGAGCAGCAGCAGTGCCAGAAAGCAAGGCTACAGCTGTCACTCACCAAAATGCGTTAAGCATAAAACATGAGGCCAAACTCTGGCTGCACTTTGCTGGTTGTATGGGAAGCAGAGTGGTAAAGAGCTGGGCAGGGACTCCAGAAACCCAGATTCGAGTTAAAGTTTACTTCCCCTCAGGTAAGATGTCTTAATTTTGTCTTTTCATCCCTTCTGGTAACAGAAATAATGAGACCTCCTGACAAAACACACAGGGTGGCTAAGGACTGTTGGTTTTAGTATAGCGCTAGTAAGTAGAATTCACTTTTGTGAAGACTGAGCAAACACTCAGAAAGAAGCTGAAACAGATGTAGCCCAGATATTTGGACTTTTATTGTGGTTTTATTAGAGGTTTTTTTTATAACTCATACAAATGACCAAGCCAAAAGGAGGTATTTTCCTTCCTTTTTCCCCTCATGCATAAGGTGTATTTATTGTAAGACACAGACAACTAAAGGAAAAACGCTATTAGTTGATATACTGCACCTAGATAATATCATTGTTTACAGGATTAGCTCCTGTGTTAATTCCTAGTAAGTCCTGAAGTACATTTCTCTCAACTATTGTCAGAATGATCTCTAATAATTTTACAAAATAAAAAAAAAATCCTTTTATGTTTGTCTTTTGCTGAGGCCCATTATAAAGATTTCAGCAGCCACCTTTGGCAATTGCTTAGCAATCTTGTGAGCACCTATTTCATTTATCAGAGCTCTTCAGAGACTTCTTTATAAAATCTGAATTTCATAGTTTTAGGAATCCATTTATTTTTGCTGTTTTGGCAACTATGTGGGACATAGTGATGTTTCTTGTAGACTCTTTCGCCCTTTCCTGATTCCCCCTACCCCCCGCCTCTTCCTGCTTTGAAGTTAATTAGCACTCTGAGATTTTAATTTTGCAGGTTAGGAACATTTCTTATTATCTCCCCCCACCCCCCCAATTGCATTTGATATCTGTCTCTCGAGACCTCCTTTGCAATAAGAGAATGTTTGGGGTTTTTTTCCATTAAAAGTTTTTGGGTCTAAGGAATTAATTGCTAATTAGCGAAGAAAAAAGTAGCTGTGGCTAAACTGGGAGAAAATTCTGTTGCTGTTAGCCATTCATGCGCATTGACTAAGTGAGCTATGCTTTATAAGAAGTTTGGATATTTATGGTTTCTTTTGCTTTTGATAGACATGAACTGTTTATCTAACACAAAGCAGCGAACATAAGAAAATAAAAATTATGATAGTGATGATACGATACTGACCCCACTGCTTTCAGCCTGCAACTGTCTTCACCTCAGGCCTAAGCATGTCCCAGTTTGTTTATAAAGTAACCTCCATTTTACCTCATTGCCAAGCTCTTTCCCCTGCCTCCCAGTGAATCCATGCCAGTTCCTTAAGTGTGCAGAGTCCTTGGCAAGGACTCCCGCAGACTTGGTTCCTGCTGTGTGAGGAATAACTCCTTTTTTTGGTTTGTTTTGGTTTTTGCTTTGGTTTTGTTGTGTTTTTGTTGTTGTTGTTTGTTTTTGCTTTTGTTTGCATCTGGTTCCTATCAGCTTCGTTTGATGCCCCTTAGTTCTTACACTGGGAGGACAAATCAATCCCTGCTCATACTCTCTGGCTATTGGTGATTTTGTAGACCTGCATCACGTGCCTCCTGAATCACCTCTTTTGCAGACTGAAGAGTGTTCTTCAAGGGCTCTTTGTTCAGAAACTGCTCTGTATTTTCAGTCATTCCTAGCGTTCTTCTCTGCCCTTTTCCAGTTCTGCTGGATCATTTCTTGAAGTGAGAGAACCAGATCCACATACAGAATTCAAAGTATGGATGTGCCTTGGATTTACCCAGTAGAATAATGATTTCCTGCTCTGTGGTCCAAATAATTCCTACTGTAAAATTTGCTTTTTTTGACTGCTTGAGAGTGTTGAGCTGAAGTCTTTGTGGAATTATCTGATATAATTAGAAGATTTTACTCCTGTGTGGTGGTAGTCAGCTCAGAGGTTTTTATTTTAAACATGAGGCTAGATTGGTTTATCTCCCATAAGCATCTCTTAAGGTCCAAAGAGACTAAAAATAAATTCTAATTGCCTGGCCTTCTGAGCATTGTCCAGAACACTGTGCTAGTCTTAGTTGCCATGTAGGTTGGAAACAGCCCTTGTGCTCTGTGAATGACTCACCTATAGGAGGAATTGGCACAAGTTGGTAGCTTAAATACTGTTCTTCAGGTATAGAATTATAGAATGTATTAGGTTGGAAGGGACCTTTAAAGATCATCTAGTATATACACTTCTCTACTGTTATCTAAAATACTTTTACTCTTGATTTGTACCTGCAAATTCTCATGAAGATAAATAGCCCATTTTTTTTCTCAGAAAAAACCTAATCGAGGATCATGCTTTTCCATTGATTTTATTGGGGCAGGGGGTTGGACACATAGCTGAGGAGAGCAGAGATACCTCTTTTTTTTTTTTTTTTACAGTTGCAGTATATGCATATTGAACCAATTATTTAGGAAGTCCAAAGAGCTGGATTTAATTCTGTCTTCAGCTTGAGGGAAACCAAACACTCGTTCTTAAAGAGTGACCTCTGTATCAAAGTGTGAACTGTTCTGGAGTGGGTACATCATCAGTTCCTGTCAAAGGTGTTCCACTGCAGAAAAGTATCTTGGGCTCTGAGGAAGGAAAAGAGTGAATGCAGGTGGGATTTAGGCACTTCACTTAGGCACAGTGAAGGCTCCAGTCCCTATGTCATGCACCACTGAAACCTTTAACATGCAACAGCAGCTGGGTGCATGCACAGCCACTACTATCCTGTAAAATAAAAGCCCATGCTCTGTTTACCTAAGGTTAGGCATCAACCTGGTAAAAGTTTTCAAGGTAGCTGGAGCTCGTTTTTTGCCTGTCATTTATGTGATTTTAAGGTTTGCATTTTTTAAATTAAATATCTGGACTAGAAAGAAAATTAATTTTTTGGTCACACTTCCCACTAAGGACTCATTCATTCCTAGTACAAGGAAGCGCAGTCAGCACTAATTGAAAAGTTCTCGTAAGTATGAAACTGTGGTTCATGTCAAGGTAAACATTTAAACTGAAACCTAAGAGACTGCACCTGGAAATCTCAACCAAGTGGCCTTAACTTAGGAATTTTCATGGGGTATCAACCGTACCTTTTCCTCTTTCCTTTTAAGATACATTTTGGTTCCCAGGTCAGATAATTCTGTTGCTATGCTTCCAATGGTGTTGCATTGGTGCTGTCTTTCATAGGCTTGCAGTTTGGTCAGGTGAATAATCCTTACGTCACAAAGCAAGACTGAGATATGAAATATTAGAGGAAAAAAAGCACCCAAGAAAATAGAAAGTATGAGGAAGGCAGCAAAATAGCCCTAGTGAGATAATGATCAATTATAGAGAGATTTATAATGAAATGGGAGCTTCATGTGGGCCTAGATGGTTTTCCAAGGCAAATGCTTGCCAGGCGCTAGTCAAGAAAATCTCTTAGCTAGTGACAAGGCATATTTTGACAGCTCGCCTCTATATCCTTGTGAAATTAAGTATCTTGCAAAACTGGAAAGGACATGTGGCTAAAAAAGGAGAGGATAATTCATATAAACCTTTTCATCAAAAGTTGGTTCCTGATTCTCTTCCCCAGTATGGAGACAAATTTCACTGACTTCTTCCTTTCCTTTCCTATGCTGAGATGTGAGGGTCATGCTGTCTGCAAGCTCTTCCCCTTCTCTTTCATCACTACTTGACAGGTAAGATGTCAGTCTGGATAGCATTGGGCTGCCAAATGATATTTTGGAAGCTAGACATTTTCTATCTGCAGGTTTTCTGTTTCTAAGTATTTTATGCTTATTTGAAACCAGCTGTTTTCCTTAATGAGCCCATTAATACTTTCTTGAACTATTACTCATTAAGTCCCATGAGAAATCACTGATTTTAAGCCACTCATTTGCACTCTGCACAAAGCAAGCTCAATTTTGTACAAAGTAGTTTTAAAATCCTCTCTGTTTTGCCAAAAATCTTTTGTATTCTACTTTCAGTAATAAATATCTACTCTTAATATTGCCCTGAAGTTACTGAGTTTAGTAATAAAAGATGTCCATGATCATAAGGTGTACATAACCCAGTTAGGAACTGGAGACAACAGGCTCAGTGACCTGAAATACTTGTCCAGTGGCTATGCTTTCAGAGAACTAAATTTCCTGAACCCATAACAGTCCTTTTGCACAGTGACAGGACACCAAAGTACTGTCATTGCTTTAGGAAGCTCACTTCAAAGATGCTGTAGTGGTGCAAATGTGGTGACATTACAGTCAACCTCTTTCTTCTTACTGCAGCCCAAACCCACATAACTGCCCTCTACTTACGTAGGCATGCAGGTGGGATTCTTCTCTCCCAATTTTAGCCACGTAAAAGTTAGGGCATCTAATCTAAACTCCCTCTAGAGCTGGAAGAGTTAGTCACTCTCAGATGCAGTCCCTTTCACTTGCCTTTGATGCTAGTGGAGGGAGATGCACCACTTGACTTATAGCAGACATCTGGCAGCATCTAGGTGGCTGCAGGGAGATGGATGCTGTCCTCCTCTGTCAGAATACTTGGACTCCCACAGCCTTTTGGGCAATAGCTATTGTCAGAGGTATGTAAAAGACATACACAAGTGTATAAAACCCAGCTGTATCATGTCAAAGGGTAAAGAAATAAGGAATCTTTTTCATATTTCACTACTGCGCTGAGGGTGATTACTGTCTGGTGCTGGGTGCTGTAAGAACAGCATTAGAAAACACCAGAGGTAGAATAGTTTAGGATGAGTCAGAAGCTATAAACTGGAAAGCCCTCTGCTGGGAAGTATTTAGAGTGAGCCTAGTGCTCATTGCTGTGACGGTGCCAGCAGAATTCATACAGCAAACAAAGCACATCAGAAGCAAGAGGAAGACTCAAAAACTGCAGCTGACAAAGTGGTTGCAGGGAGAAGCAACTAGGTAGAGACACAAGCAGGCGTGACACTGAACGGCTAGACTTTGAAATTAAATGAGTTTTCCAGGTCAAAACTGCAATATTATTGACACAGTGATACAGGGACATCTGTGGTTCTACTTCATGTGTCATGCTGCTTTGTGAGCAGAGAGACACCTTCATTCCCTAGACATGTCTAAATACTACTTCCTATGCTAGCATCCTGTAAGGAGGAAAAAAAAAGTTTTGTCAATTGGCAGTAAAAAAGAAAAGTAAAAAGGGTCAAAACAAGAATAGCTGAATACCTAAAAACAACATTTACATTTGCTGATATTTCCATTGTCTTCTAATATCTTGCAGGCAGTGATGTGAAAATTGAGTTGATTTTAGGAGAAAGATAAGAAAATCCTGCATTTCAGATAAGTCTAAGAGAGGAAATAACTGACAGATTTTATTGCCTCCAAGTTGTGTCCATTTATGGCCTAACTTTAAAATCTGCATGCTAAGAATATGTTATTGGACATTATAAGACTCTCTCAAGTTCAAGAACTAAACTACTCTGAAATAATCAGATTTGTTGCTTTAAGCCAACAATGAATTAAGTCACTAATGCAATAAAAATGTTATAGATGCCAGTGTAAAATACAAACACAGACAACACTTAGGTTGATTGGTTCCTTCGGCAACTGAACTAGGTTAGCATGTTGTTTTCATTTGCCCCCCACTTTATCAGATGATATAGCACAAAATTTCGTGATCCTCACTACCTGTTGTACAAATTCATGTGGAAATCGTATTTGTGTGTGTGTGTGCATTTTCTTCACACAAACTATAAAACATGGATTAGGGTGCAAGGTACATTTGTCTATCTTAGAAAATAAATTAATTGGAATATAACTGTGAAGGAACTATTTTTGCTTTTTTCATGCCTTTTCCTAGGATTAATACCAAGTTTGTTGTATGTGTTGCTGTGTCTCTGGAGTAGTATATTAAGGTTTGAAGATACCATGTACACAAAGTATGTCTGTTGTGCCCTCTAGCGCCAAGTGCGAGAGTTTGTCTTTATAGCAGAAGTGAAGCCTTCACCAAAGGTGAATTTTTAATCTTTAATGCAAGCTCTGTCCTAGACGAAATGTTTTAAGAACCTTTGGTCACCAGGGATAATAAGCAGTAAGGAAAACCAATACAAACAAATAAGTGTATAAAACAAATCCTGTTTGGTATTAGCTTTCTGTGACTATTGCAGAAAACACGGCCACTGGAAGAACAGTTCTGAACAGTGAGTACTGCAGTTCTGCACTGAAAAAGGAAGAAAAAAAGAGAAATTGAGAAGTGACATCTGACAGAAAATATTTTTACATCAGTCTGTACCCCATATGTGCCGCAATAATGCTATAGTTATTCTTAGGCTTCTTTTGTCAGGTAATAAAGATAACAGTCACCCTCATACCAGTCTCTCTCCTTACAGCAGAAGAATTGACGGGCTTGTGCAACAGGAAGGAAGGAAGCTGGAGGACTGCGTGACTAACAGCCTCTTACTGTGACCTGTTTTTCTTCTCAGTCTCTCTGGTAGTGAGTAACAGAAATTAAAAATGGTAACCTCTGGGGTTAACAGGTATATAGTATCTACATAAAAAGCAAACCATCCACAGGGATAGTGTCCAAGGAAACTATTCTTATCAGTTGCTTATCTTGTTTTTAGACCTTACGATGTTAATTATCTAGTACTGCTAAAATAATAAATTAAATGTATATTTAAGGCTTTTATCTGTTTGAAACATAATTGCAGCTTCTGCTAGCAAATTTTTGCCAGGAGGTAAGGGAACTAGTTCATTCAGGTACAAATTCTGGGATACATAATTTTTTAACTTGTAAATTAGTAATCTCTTCTGCACTTTTGGATTGAGAAGTTTGGCCTGAGATACTCCTTCAAACACGTTGGAATTTCAAATCTGACTACAGACCCAGTCTTCATGCTTAAAGCACAGCAGATTTAGGATTTGCCTTCACATCTGAATAATGAGAGTCTTTGCCAAGCGTCTTCGCCCCTTTTGTGATAGCAAAATTCAATAGGGGATGCCCACATTCTCCTTTAACCTATTGTGGAATTATTCATGTAAATATAGAGTGGAATGAATATTACCTGGTATCTAAAGAAGTAATAAACAGGCAGTTTGATTTCCTGGGGAAGGCACTTTATGGAGTATTTGAACTGAGAGTGGCAATGTATTAGCTGTGATATTAAAAACATAAATACATTGGAGCATAGTTTTCTGAGGAGGTTCTTTCAAATCTGGTGATATTCTACAGCTCTACTTGTTTGATTCTGAGCACTAGCTCCAGAGTTTTAAAGGTATATTATTTTTCAGAGGAGAGGCAGAGAAGGAAGAAAGTAAATTTTCGACACCAATAATTCTTCTCTTAAATGAAACAAGAACTTGAGAGACCTGTTTCTGTAGTCGTTGCACTTCAAAGTTACTTTCTATCCCAGATGTAAGAGTTACATTTGTGTCTTATGGAAAAAAGTCATACATCAAGTTGACATTCTGTTTTCGTATTCAAGTTGATGCTTCTTTAGATTTGAAAAGTGAGGCTGGAAAGGAGCCCAGCTGCTGGCTGAAGTCTGTTGTGGTGGGGGATGAACATAATTCCATAAACAGGTGCTGCAATGTCAGCAGGTGCTGCCTCTGGTGAGTTCAGTGATGTGTGACATGTTGTATTTCAGAAGCAACTAGTTTTAGATATTCTTTCCAAAGGGATATTTGCAGATTCCTCTTGGATGCAAGAGTACTTTTCTGAAACATCTGTTGATGAGTCCCACCATGCAGCTGCAAACCACCAGAGGAGAAAGCCAGCAAAATGAAAGTGAGCACTCATGTGCCCAGTGTGCCATGATTTCACCCTGGCAAGGTTTGTTACAGGACATACCCATGGTAGTAACTTGGTTATTGCTTCCCTGTTACTGTTGAATCTTTCATTGACTTGGGATCAAGCTATAAGAGGGGATCAAGTCCTGTACATGAACACGTCATCACGTGATTTGAATGCTAACAATCAAGGTAAAAAGCCTTTAAAGTAAAAGTCTCCTACTGTGTGCTCAAGATGAACAACCTGATGTTCGAAATAATGAGCAAGTCAGTGGTGATTAGCTTCAAAACAAATCCAGCTACTTAGCCAGAGACCAAAAGAAGTTTCATTGTCTTTAGTGTGCTGACACTAAATAATTCAGCCAGTGGAGAGAAGGGACGACGGTGCTTGCCTGGCCGAAGCCCAGAGGAGGGTGCTGGAGAGCCGAGAACCGCACTGTTAAACGCCGCAACCTCCCTGAGAGACGCTGAGCAGTAGATCCACCTTCATAGCAGTGTGCTTTCTCCTGTCTCGGTGAAGCTGCAAAACGAACATGGAACTAGTCAAAGTCTTTCTTGTGTTTGCCAGATACTTTTCGTAGGTGGATGCTCATCCTACACATGTCGTCTTTGAAATGTATTTTCATGACTACTTTTCATTACTTCATTTCTGTGTAATTCTGCTGAGCAGCTATTTTGCTCCCTCTACCATCCTTTCTTGGACTATTTTATACATCAGACAAAGAATCTAGATATCTTGAGTTTCACCTGTACATTTAACAGTTTACTCATAGAACAGATGTTGTTGCCATAGAATTTGATACAAACAAAGTATAATGATTTATATTGCGAAGTGATGCTTAGAGACTGAGACTCAGCGAAAGATACAGCCACCTCCAGTCTACCTCTGTGCAAAATTTCACCCCTTTAAACTGTTCTGCTTGCTAATCTGTTAGGCTTAAAATCCACCTGGTGCAAGATTCCTCATTCAGGATTTACCCAGAAATGTTTTAGGTGATAATTGTGTAGAGTGAAACACAGGGATGGTCCCTGGAGCCAGAGCTGGGATCCAGACTTCTCCTCTCTGCACTAACAGGGCTGGCCACCAGGCCGCAGCCTTGCTGTGGGTGAGCTGCTGGTTCCTCAGCTCTGGCCTGCACCTTGAAATCTCAGCCTGGGGGTGCCCTGCTTTCCTCCCCCTTCCGCTGTCGTCACCTCCTGCTCTTCTGCAATAGCATGGGGCTTGGTGGCTGAGGTGCACTGAGGTGTGAAACCTGTGATAAAATCCTCTCTAGGGAGGCAGGGTTTGAATTCCAGTCTTAGTCATTGGGGAAAATACAAAAAGGGGCATGTGTACACTCAGGAAAAGACATATGCCAACTTCTGGGTATGGGAGTGGAGGGCTGTGGGTAGCTATTCACTCGGGATGTTCCAAAATGTTTGAGGAAGCAAATGATTTGAGACATATTCTTAAAATTACTTGCTTTTGTGTAACTGTTGCCTAGCTGTGGGTAGTCTGCCTTTCTGTGGCCCTGTGACTCCTGAGCCCAACGCCTCTTTGCCTGGATGTCCACGTTGGCTGTTCTGTGTTAACTGCCCTAACACAGGCTGCTACCAGCAAAGGGGCTGTCCTGGGGAGCAGGTGGGGCTTGGTTAGTGACCCCCCCGGAAAGTGCCTGCTCGTATCCCAGCCTCTCAGCCCCTGCCAGGTCAGAGCCCAAGTGCTGCTGTGGACTGCTCATGCCTGAAACAGGCCTGGGCTGTGATGCTCACTGTTTAGAAGCACTCTGATAAATACAAGCTTTTATAATACTTATATTTATATATTTATAAATATATAATGTAAGGCTTTGCAGGACTGGAGTGTTACCATATCTGATAGCTACCTTTCCCCTCTCAGGACTGCATTCATCAGAGGTGGGAAAGGGTAGTCTTAACAAAAATGTAACCGCTGCCCCTTCCCATGCACAGACAGGAGAAAGACATTCCCACAGAGGGATGTGTTGCTGTAGTACATGTGCAGAATCTGTCTTAGTAAGCTGCCCTACAAGGTGGAATATTACCGTCCTATAAACCAAACAATCCGAGTTTTTAGCAAATGGCAGAGTGAAGGTACCTTAGGGTGATTTAAAACCACACATTCATACAAGTTCTGTTTAATTCAATGATTTGTGTGTGCTTAATGTATACTCTTTGAGACTTCTGCTTTGAGAAATATTGATTATTTTTGTTGCTATAATGTGAACTAAAATCACCTCAGTGTGCTCCATTACTTTAAGTTAGTTCTACGCTTGATCTGCATGACACAGTTGGCAAAGACTTAGTGTGTGGTTCAGAGAGGTCTGTCCCATGCTCTAAGTGGCATTAATCATGCAGCTATATGCATGCTTTTATCTTTTTCTTTTTTTTCTTACATTGCTGTGGGGTATCCCCGTTTGTGCCCAGACCTCCTACACAAAAGGCACAAGCACAAACTGACTTCCCTGCAGCGCTGTAACCAGTCGTGCAGATCCACCACCGCTGCAACAGCACTGTCACATTTTAGAATTACTTCCTTATAGTACATCTGCGCTGCCCGGCCCCTTCCCCTCCCCCCTTTTTTCTTTGCTACCTGCAGTACTGCAAAGCCCAAGAGCAAAGAGCAGAGCTGAGAAATCCCCCAAACTCAGTTATCCGTGCAGCTACTCAGCACAGCTCTCACAGCACTCAGCATGTGCACTGCTTCCCCCATTGGGTTTTTTGACCTTTTCTGTGGCCTGTTGTTATTTATCATCCTGTGTCACACCACCTCACCACCTCACAAGCCCAGATAATTTGTACTGGGATTAATTGCTGTGGTTCAGGGGCTCAACATGAAGAGCAATGTAGCAGCTGCGGTACAGCAGTCAAAGCTGACAACAAAACCCCAAGTGGAAAAGAGAGAGAGATGAGCTCCTTTCCTTGTCCTCTTCCTGCAAATTCAGACACTCAACCTAAAGCATTCTGCAAACATTTTTGGATAGAGACATCATGGTCATCTTTTGGGTGGTTTTTTTCGTTGTTTTTTTTTGTGTGTGTGTGTTTTGTTGTTGTTGTTGGTTTTGTTTGTTTGTTTGTGTTTGTATTTGCTCTGTCCCATAAAAGAATCCCTCACCACTGCAGTTTTACCTTATGGAAAGATAGCATAGCAAGATATGTTTCATTTTTTCCCCTCTCTACTGCTATGGAAGCAGAATTTTACCTGAAAAAGTGTGCATTAATGTTTGTGATAGTGAATGGAAAATTAATTTGATTTACAGGCAGAACAGTCAGGGAGATACATGCAGGACTGGGAAGCAAGAACAGTTCATCTCTGCCACTGACAGACTCTTTGGCCAGGGGAAAGTTGCACAGATTCCTGTTTTGAGCATTCATTCACTTAATATAAGTTAATTTATCTTGATTTTTTAATGCCTTGAAAAAGACTGGAGTGGGACAGTGCCAAAGGGCCACATAGACCCTGTTTCAGTGGATTCCTTACAGATCCATTGGCAGTAGGCAATTGGGAACAAGGTCAGGTTGGAAACCCAAAATGAAAGACTACTTTTGGAAAAAGGGCTTTAAAGCATTAGCGTTATGAAAATCCTGACTGTCATGAATGTTTATTTCAAAAGGCAGGCTAGTGCCCAAGATGAGTCCTCCAGGAGAGCAAAGGGAGGAAGGGCAGCCAAACGTGGCATGAAGGCTGACAGCATTGAGCCCCACTGTGTGAGAAGGACTCAAGGGTGATGAAGCCTAGATGCTCCCTGCTCAAGGATAACTTTGCTATAACTGAGCAATTTTGTGTTGCTTCACAGGACAGCTGTAAATTGTGACGGTGATTTTGAGATAATCTTAGGAGGTCTTGCTGCCACACAATATGGTGATCTCTTGACCTGAGTTATTTTTTTAATGGTAAGAAAGGATATATAAAAATAAACATCAATGGAAAGGAGAGAAATGGGAACAGGAACATGCACTATATGTTCCTGGTGTGTGTAAATGTGCCATAGAATTGAGTTTAAAAAAATAATAAGGTAATAGAAACCTGTGGATAACTAGTCATTAGTGACATGATAGGAACAGGGAACATTTAGATAGGCAGGGAACATTTAGCCTGGGACTAACAGAAACCAATTTCTTCCTTTTTTTGTGTTCGTCTACCAAAACCTTTGACCAAGATGCATCTACACTGCTCTCCGTCAAACATCTGTATTTCCTGGCAGGACTTTTTATTCCACAGGCAGACCTGCATTAATATGGAGTGCCTAACACTTGAATTCCTCTGGGCGTTGCTGTAATAAAAATCATGGGACAAATACCGAAGTGCTTGTGTAACCCCTAAGGTGTCATTGGTTACACTCAGAGATATTTAGTCAAACCATTCTCCCTGGCAATACCTTCTGAAGCACAGCGTTGCTTTCTGGCCTGCTGGAAACACGCCAGGTTTTTGCTGAGCCTTACGCGTACTGGGGCATGACCTGGGGTAAGGCTGGGTGAATGCATTGCCTGCAGTGTTCACTGATTCACTGGTTTCACCCCTTGTGATGTAGTGACTCATTTCTTTGTGTGCACGCACATGGCAGGTAATGCTTCTAAAGCTCTTCTTACAGTTTCTGTCGTGGGTTGATACTTGACTTGCTAATGCCAGTGTCCTCTCTTCATGACATTGCTTTTGGCAAATACTGTTCTCAAAGATAAATTTCAATTTCCTTTTGATTACCATATCCTACCTCCTTGCTTGACTTGCCACCAGTATAAAACCTAAAATGATTCTTTCACTATGTTGAAAAGTCTCTGGAGAAGAAAAACGTCTTATTAGTTCTTTGCGTATCACATAGTATTGATTATTTGCTTTCCCACGTCCATAATAGAGCTTTATTTTGGAAAACTGCCTGCTTACAATTACCTGCTAGGATTCATACAAAAGATTATGAAAATACCATATATATTGTTTGAAACGGATGTGGGAATGCATGTTTGTCTGTGTCTCCAAGATCTGTCTACGCAAACACCTTGCTGACAATTTTTTTGTGTCCATATCATAATCATCGCTCAAAGTCACTAACTGTTCGCCTTCCCCTAAACCCCACTGAGAGCTCTTTTTGAGGTGGGGAATCTGTGTGACAAGAAGGAAATGGCAGTGGTCTAGTCAGATGTCAAATGCACATCACTTTTTCCTTGCCCACAGTAGTATGCACAAGTGAGGGCTGTGTAGAAGAATAGTTTAAGTTGAAAGTGTATTACAAAATATACCTAACCCCTCCACGCTAGGGGACAAATAGGCACATTATGTAAAGGGAAAGATGTCTTAGGAGCCAGAGCATCTAGCAGAAATCATGACAGTTGTAGCGGTGCTGCCATGTGTGAGAGATGCTGCCATGTGTGAGAGATGCTACTCAGGAAGGCTTCCTCTGGCTTCCCCTAGAGCTAGAGAGACACATGTGGAGCCCAGGGTTGAGCTGCAGAATGTGTGAGTTTGGGCTTTGGACTTTAAAGACCAACTCTGTTTGTCCTCAGATCCCAAGATTGTACAATATCATGTGTCAAAGCTTACTGATAATTTTGGGTCTTAAACAAAGAGTGTGGGTGTGTGGAGAGAAACTATTATACGCAAGCAATTTCATGCAACTGTGAAAGAAGAAAGTAAGCAAGCCTTTATTTCCCCGTGTACACGATATTCCAAATAGAGCAACCCCTTCGCTGCCTTCAGAGGTAGTAGAGAACTAACAGGAAAACAGCTGTAGGCGTGAAAACCAAGAAGAAGTCTTCAGTAAGACCCGGAATCAAAACCAAATAACTTGAATGAAACTAAGACTTTGAGTCTCAGATGTAAATCTTCACTACTGATAATAAATGAAATCACTGTTTTGTCAACAGAAGGGCTTACCCTGACTTGGGTATGAGTCTTACTCTTACCATTGACAGGGTACAAGTTTTAAGCACTCAGCTGAGTTACCTAATGTAATGTCAGCTTTTACTGTTTAATAGCCTGTGTTTATTAAGCCAACGTATGTAGTCCAAGACATAAAAATCTTTGATTTTACTGGCAGCTTATTCAGTGTCAGAAATCCTCATAGAGTTTAAGAGATCCTAAATTAGCATAAATTAAAACAGCTATGCAACATTGTACGTAATTATTGCAGACACTCTAAGCACAGCTGCAATTGTAGACTTTCCTCTACAGAAGATAAGTCAAAAGATCATATCCCTGTTTTTAATGAACTTATATTTCAGTGTCGGCATTCAAAAACTCTTCCTTGGAAATGAAGCCATATTCAGAAAGATCTCACATCTGTATCTCATAGTTCTAGTTCTAAAGATGGAGGGATGAGTTGATCTTGTTGGGATTTGAACCTCCACTGTCAGTAAATCTAACGTGAACCTAGTGACAGAACTTCAGCTGACGTACCTTGCCAATAGCTGACTCTGTAGGATTTGATCCATGCAACATGCTAGTTTATTATTCCTAGTAAATAATATTAAGATTCCTGGTAGTAGTCTGCATTACAAAACAAACAAAATCAAGACATTTTGCAACCTCTGTCAGTCACCACTTTTATGGAGGAACTGTTGCAGAGGAATTGAGTTCAAGCTCTGTCGTATAGTATCTTTTCCATGTAAATAGTAGAGGGGAAAAAAGCCTATAGCAATAAGCTTTTCAAAGCACCCAACTTAATACTGAACCCCATGAATATGAAAATCCTGTGTAGTGAATTGATTGCATCAGACTGCAGCCTGATACTGAAGCTACTCACTTTAAAATGCTGGCCTGCAAAAGCCCTCATAGGAAGGCCTTGTGAAAAAGGAGAACTCGTTTAAAAGTCCTGTGCTTCCTTCCTTCCTCCATTGGGCTGCTGTAGTAGTATCAAAGTCCTACTGCATACTTCAGGGTTTGTTTGACTTTATATTTGCCTTGCTGAGCATTATGCTGAAGGACTCAGGAAAGAAGAGACTTTGAGTTCACTTAGAAAGTGCAACAAAAATAGTGGAGACTGGATGAAGGAGCTAGGAAGGGACAGATCCTGAGGAGTCTGGCAGCAATGTGGAGGCTGCTCCCAATGCAATAGTAGTGCGGTATCTCAGCATGTGTATTGCACAAGCTTTTGAAAAGGAAGTTGTGACAGAATAATGAAATATATACATAATGAAACTACATTATGAGCAATGAAAGTACCACCTAGCCCGTGGGCCTCCCTTTCTCAAGGAGCTGTTTGAGCCTTCATTTCCTTGTATCTGCATTCTGTGACTGGATGCTGTTTCATTTCTCTGCCTGTCCAGAAAACTCTTCCCTTGATGGTTGCTCAGAAGGTCTCACACATGAGTAGTGCTACCACGTTCACTGCGGTGACTTACTGAGGCAGTGCATTAGCCAGGACTAGCCCAGGGCCAGTACTTGCCCAAAGAGGTCAAGGCTGTGCAGAGGTATATAAAGATGGAAGAACTGGGAGATGAGATATTGTGGAGCTTAGGAGAGACTTCAGTTGCTCTTGAGGCAACAGAAGAGTGGTGGAAGCAGCTGCCGCTGTTGCTCTGATGTTTGCTGCCTCTCTGAGTACACCCATTCCTTCATCAGTAGCCAGCCTTGCTTTCCAGGGCTTTGACAAAGACAAAACTCAGCCATTTGTATATCCTTCCTATGTCTTCTGGACCTTATGCATACCATCTTTTCTTTTAATTCTTCAGTGATTGAGTGAAGCTGTACAGTTCTTATTTTATTCTTCTTATACTCCCTATGGGTGCTCCCTGGGGCTAGCATGGTCCCAGCAGTGGTATTCGGTGTCAGCTCTTCTAGCAGGCAGCCAATTCACCAGACTTGTATTGTGATTTTGGGGTTAATTTCTAAGAAAATACTGAGCACTGTAATTCTGCCTCAGAAATGTGAACTGCTACATTGTGCATTGTGTCTGCACCAAATTTACCACCTTCTTGTTGTCCTGTTGCTTTAGAAGAGCTTTGTATGAAGATATTTCCTGGTAAAGGAGTGTGTCTCAAGTTTACTGATGAGTGTAAAGTCTGGCTGCCTTGGAACATGAATGGCTCTGGGTTAGAATGGCTGAGTTCTGAGAAGAGAGGGAGAAAACTAAAAGGCTTGAAATTAATTTGTGCTTTGGAGGAATTCTAGAAGTGTGTGAGAAGATAAAGCATGGAATGAAGCCTAAAATAAAATTACAGTGATTTATTTTGAAACAAGTTTTTTAAAAAATTGTACCAAAAAGCCACTATGTCAATTTATTAAGCACCAGCGCTATCTTCTAGTGAATTTGCTAACTTTCTTTTTAAAAAATCAAACCATTATGATTTCCTCTCTTCTTGGTCTTTCTTCACTTCAACTTACTCATGACTGTTACTAGGACAAAGTCTGCTGAAGATGCTTTACGTGAAGTTAGATCAGTATCACTGATCCTTTACAATTTATACAAATTGGACTTCTGCCAATTACCTCTGTGCTCACCATAAGAAACTGAGTATCAGAGCTTGAATAGCAGTGTACTTATGGGCTGCCATTTGTGTGGTTTTTTACAGTGTTTTCATTGAACTTTGTGTAATTCACTCAACTTAATGTCAAGGGTCTGATTCATAGGGGCTGATCTAGTCCCTTTCAGACCTGTTTAGAAAGTCAATATGGCAGAGAAGCTAGACATTTCCCCATCAAGGGAAGTCACCACTTGATGGTGAAGCAAAACTAGACACTTAAAGACACCTTTAGTTTAGAGGCATGTGAAAACATTTCCTGTCTGGCATATTGGCTCCAGGAAAATTATTATATGCTGTCACTATCCCTCCCATTTAACCCGTGTAATTAGGGGACTGGGTTCATTACAGATGTTACAGAAGGCACCTTTGCTTGCCTTGTTGCTCTAGTAGTGTTCCAGGCAAAGCTTATTCAGATCCAAGTCTCCAGTGAGCTAGTATGTAAGAGTAAAACCAGTACAGCTCCAGTCACATAAATTTGCCTTCATTTTCTGTGATCTTCTTTTTCTTTTAGTCACTAAATATACGTATGTATGCATGTACTTATATGAAAAGCATGTACTCACATAAGTGATAAAAGTAAAGAACAGAATATAAGGCCTGCACTAAAGCACAGAATCCTCTTTTTTTTTCCAAAGTAGAATTTGTTGATAAATATTTACATGTAAGTAACTCAATGAAGATGAGAGCCATTTTCCCCTTAATATATTAGTATATATTTCCTTTGTGAGAGTTTCAAAAGCTTGATACATTGACTGCATATATAACATAAAAAACCCCTTGAACGGAAATCAATGCATCTCTATTGGTTCTGTGACCTTAGATTTTCCCTGGCTGCTTGATGGAATCCCAAATGCTTTTTTACAGAGAGGGTTTTTTCTCCATCTAGAACTGTAAGTCTTCAGTTTTATTCATAAGGCTTATATAGTTCCCCTTCTAAACAATTAATTTTCTTCTCTTCCTAACTTCTTAGAAAAGTTATTTTCATGGACACCACTTGGGACACTCAATAACCCAGTTTCCATTGGTTTTCACAATATTGCAAATATACAGGAAGGTCAATTAGTTGTGTAAATTTAAGATCTGCCTGGCAAATTTGAAACTAATCATCTCACATTTTCACAGTTCCAGTCATTATTTGGGTTCTCAAGGCTTGGCAAATATACAGGAGGATGGCAAATTATATGTACTGTGCTCAACAATGGTATCCAACCAGCTAAAGAAGAAAATTATGAATGAAACCGAAATGCCATTTCAGTTTTATTTCAAGTTGATTTCAATGAACATTTGATCCAGTTAGAATCTGTACTACTGGGAATCCATTACTGACGATTTGGATTTGAGCATCGCACTGACCTTTACAGCCAGTATTTTCCAAAACTGGCAGAAGACCCCTGATGTGTTTTCTCTTCTTCACAAGGCAGCAGCACAGTGTTTTCAGCTCATTGTCCCTGAGGGAAGATTGACTCGGAGACAAGAATGCTCCTGTGCAGGTCCCAACATTGTGGTTGCATTTTGGCTTGCTTGATACCTGCCACTGAGATATGAACAAGGCTCAAGTCTGTGGTATGGAATTATTTATGAACCGTTAGTTTCACTGTGAAGTATGCTCTCAAGCAAGAGGAACATATTCTACCAACATTTTCTGGTAGCCCACAGCACCCACATCCTCTGCAAGTGAGAGGCAAGAGGTAACGAAGATGATAAAGGTGCTGTGTGTGAAACTTACAGGTCAAGATGAGGTTATTAATGACAGAAAACTAAATGTTACCACTCAGGCTCCAATGCAGGGGAACCCCTCTGCCCCCCACCCACCCTCCCTTTTTGAAGAGCACATAAAAGGTTGTGAACAAAATTTAATGTTTGTTTTAAGGTACCTGAATGACTCCATTAGCATAGCATGTGATGTATTTACCTTACTGTACTCTTGTGAAAAAGAAATTGTTCTTGCATTAAACTGAGCACAGAGATGATACAAGATGACTTAGCACTGCTTAAAGGGAGTCTATGGCAAAAGAGGAACTGAATAGCTTTGGATGTCTTGCAAGTATCACAAATTTGGGATCATCTTTATATCATTCTGCACTTTCCTCCAGGTTTCTAGCAGAAGATAATGGGAAGATAGCAAAATGCAGTGTTGCAAAGAGCAGTTTCTCAGGGATCAGTCAAAAGGGAAGTATGATGCTGACTTGGCAGTAAAGAAAATAGAAGTGACCCTGCTGAGGAATGTTTTCTTTTGCCTTTTGCACTATGAGGAATATGCTTGTGCTGGTTTTTGTGTAGAAAATGTGTGGTGTTCCTTTAAATAGCTGTCATTATCTGGTCCATTTCCCTGTCTGAAATGATTTGAAAATCACTGCAGGCCTGCTACAACAAGTAGATAGACTGATGTGTTATATCAATAGCAAATGGTTTGTGTGCACCCTAGTGTGCTAATGGGATTCCTTTAGAAGTTGTCTGGCATAAACATGAAGGAAAGGCACAACATACAGATATCACGCAGGTCTTGGAAAATGGTAAGCTGCTTGGTTACCTTCATCTGTGTCTGGTACTAGGTCATTCCTTTCACTATTTCAGGGGAATGAGAGAATGAATGTTCAATGATATCTGAATTGAGGCTAATTTTGTTTGGAAAAGACTGTGATTTGTCTTTCCTACAGGCTTTTTTGCTGCTGGTAGCTTCTGAGACTTTCCTTTCCTGGAAAACTGTGGCTTGCAGCTTATGGAAAGCTTTCTCTCCAGTGTCCATCTGGCACTTTCAAGAGCTAAGCCAGCTTTCTTCTTCATCTCACTACTCCCACTCAGAAAAGTTTTCAGAGCAGAGAAGCGTTGCAGATATAATTGCAAGGGGGTCCCTTGTCTTAACCTAGCACAGCACTGTAGAGGTTTTTCATGCTTTGAATGTGGGTATAAACGCTTTGCACAGTCCAGTTGAGAGGTCTAGTGTGGCCACTCAGGGAAGTGGAGAAGGTGGCTGTTTCTTCTGTTGGCTCCATTTCTGAGGTGTCAGCCTTCCACACATAGGTGCTTGTGCTCATGTTTTTTACTAAGCCTGTCCTTATTTTTGCACTTTTGTTCAAGTGGCAAAAATACTGCCTGACTTTTTTCAATTGCCACACAGCTACTTATTTCCCAGATTAAGCAACACATTGTGGCTGGTGAAAGAATGGTTCACCTGTCTGAAGTCTGAAAATAAATCCCTGTTTGTTGCTAATAACTGGCAGATGCCTTCTGGAGAAAATTATGGGGAACAGAAGTCTCTGGGAATTTGCCCTTAGATCAAGTACCAATGATCTACAGGATAAGATGTAGAGGGGAAGCAGAGGGGGACATGGTGGAGAGGAAGAGTCAAATCTGTCAAGGCGTTTTGGTGTAGCATCATTAGACTAGAAGCAGCTGCTGGTTTCATCCATAACTGTGTTACACTGGGGAGAAGTTGTTTGAAATTAGAATGTAAGCATATTTGGTTAAAATCATGCAATGTCTACTCTTGCTACAGCCTTTAGTATTTGGACCTGCTGCCTAGCAGTTTGAAATAAGTTATGTACTAGAGATTATTGTGGTGACAATAGCCTCAGGCTGTGTGTCAGACTAAACAAAAGGTGCATTCTGATGGCTGACTCTCTTGAAGAGTTTGACTTGGGTCATTCACTGACATGAAACAAAGTATGACCTTTTGGTAGAATTTCAACCTGGATCTGGGGTATTTTTCACTAAGATTTTGGATGTGTTCAAATCCCGTGTCCTGGTTTACTGGGACAGAATTTCAGAGTCAGTTTTCTGCTCAGGAAAACTGCAATTCTGTTAGGACTACAACACTTTATTTCAGGGGAACAAGGTGATAAGACACTTCATTATAGTTCTTGGTTAGCACTGATATGTGATAATCAAGATCTTTAGTGGTCTTGAGATAAACAGGTACAGAGGCTGAGGGAAATGGAAACCCAGGGTAGCTGACTCCAACCTGACCCTAGGCTGAGCAGTTAGTATTATAATATACCATAAACGTATGTCCACTATAAATTGGGGATGGCCTTCCTTCTTCCATGGCTGTCATCTCAAGAGGGACTTGCCTACTGTCCTACCCCTGAGGCCTACTCCCCCACTATACTGGCTGAGTAGAACTCTTTGTACTTTATATAAATACTGTTATTAATATCATTATTTATTATTATTATTTTACTAAAGCTATTTCTATTCCAACCCAGGGGTCTCCTTTACTTTTCCTGATTCCTCTCCCTAGGAGGGAAGGATTCACCAGGTGATAGAACAACTGTTTAAATCATGACATCCACAATGTAGCAAGACTCCAGGACAGGGACTACAAACTGATTACAGTTGAAAAGGCTTGGCATGAATACCTGTGCATTGATCTTGATGCACTACCTAGTACAAATAAGAGTCATGTTCCTTTGCCGTGGATCTAAACATTTCACTATACTCTTTGCTGATTATTTCATCAAGCTGAAGAAAGGGTGAGTATTCCTTTCTGTGAAAGATTCAATCTGGACCCAAGTTTCTCAAGCAACACCAGTGTGAGTAAAGTAATGTTCAGGCGCTAACTGAAATTCACTTTACGGCTTTATTGTCTTTTTTAAAAAAAAAAAAGTTTCTTAGTGCAAAATATCAAAACAACACAGTTTTACTCTGAGAAGCATTTTTTCTGTCTAGGATTTTTGGTTACATGATTGATTAAAGTTCATTTTTTCTTTTGTAATGAAGCTACTATTAAACTATCTGTGCAAAAAAAGAATATTAGAGTTGAGATTCATGGTCTTCTTCATTTTTAATTTTTTACATTTTTATATTCTTCACATAAAAGTTGGTCCCTGATTTAGATTATGTCAAGACAGGCACCCACGGGAAACTATTAATACCTATTTTTTCCCTATGGCTTTCTCACTCGTGCCTTCTTAAAATAGAGGGAGAAAGTAATAACTTAACATGAATTAGTATCTGTGGCATAAGGATCTAGCAGAAGATTTTTGTCTCAAGATGCAGTGTAGAGACAAGGAAGAAACTGGGATGTCAAGTGAGAGGTTCCAGGATCTGATTCAGTTACAAGTCCAGATATGAATTTCAGTGTTTGTCTGAATTTTTATTTCATCACTAACACAAGAGAAAAGGCAGAACTGGAATTGCGGGTGAAATAATTCATACTATGTAATGTGTGTCCACTGAATTGCAGCTACAAAATTTACCCATCAAAGCAATGATCCAAAGAAAAGAATATTGGTTGCACTACTTCAGTGTAAACAAAAGATGTCACTATCAGATGCAAAAAGCACTGAGCTAGTCAAAGATTGTTCTGAAATTATTGAGATCATACTATTACGATATAATAATGATTATTTTTAGTTTCTTTTTTCTACAGAGGGAAACCACTGAAGACACTCTGCGAAACTACTTAATCTGGGAAAAAAAACCCAAATTCTGATTTACAAAGCTCCTTTCTTGATAGGAATGTTTACCAAAATGCTTTCAAGTTCCTGTAAATGCCCCCACATTTTACACATCATATCATGTGAAGCTGTTCTTGACCCTAAAGAAGATGCGAGTGAATCATTAAATCAAAATAAAAGAAGAAGAATATGGAGAATAGAAAGTTTGTGAATTGTGAAGACAGAACATAGTGTAGAGTGGAACAAAAGGGGAAGTTTTGAAGCAGTAGATATTAGAGCAAAAATAAAACCAAAGGAAGAGATTCTCTCCTGCCCTTATCCATGTTTCAGTGGGATTAAACTAAATGTAGTAGAACAATGTCTAGTAGAGTATGGATGTCAATTTTCAGGATCCTATTGAGGTCAAACTCTACCTCTTCTGGAAGTAGACTGGATTCACGTGTTTGCATAAAAGGAGCACCAGTAACAACAAGCTTTAACTGCAGGCACAGCCAGACTCCTTCCAAGGTCAGTTGGGTAGACCTGTCCTGTCCTCTTGTTCTAAGTTATCTCCTTCAGAGACATCCCAGGCTGGGACTCAAAACTGTTACCTGGGGCAACTTTCTCTCTTCCAGCTTTCCCGAGAGTTTCAGCTCTTCTCTCTGCTTTTTAAGTGTGATAGAGCAGAACATGGTCTTTGGGTTTTCATCAGTCTTTACTGAGGTCAAGGTCCCAGAGTCCCAGGCTGCTTTCCCAAAACCAGGATTTGGAATAAATGTTCTATCTGCATGCATGATGTTCTTTATCCCTGCTTCCACTTCTGCCTAGGCATCACCTGCTACACTAACATGACTCTCGTATGTATTTTTTCAGTGTTTGCTTTTTGGGTTTCTTTTTCTAAAGTGTGAGCACAAGATTCAGAGAGGAGGTAGTTCAAGGGAAGAAATTCACTGTCCCTCTGTTAGTCCCTTGGGGAATCTTTTCAATGTTCAGTATAACTGGAGACTTGCATTCATTTCTCTGTGAGTCCCATCTGGTCTAGGGAACTTCCCCATTTAGGGGGAAATCCACATTCAGCCACAGCTGGGGGAGTTCCCAGGCAGCTGGACGAGAGAGGGGTGTAAGGGACCTAGAAAATACTTCAGAGAAGAAAGGCATCTGTGTAGACAATCTTCAGCGCACATCAGCAGATGTTACTGGACATAGAAGAGCTATAGGCTTGAGAGCTAAGCCTACTAGTTGTTCCATGATGATGAAACACCTTGGTCCCACTGCCTGGAAATAGCGAGTTTGGAAAGTCAGTGAAAGTAAGTTGTGGAAAATGATGTGAATTTTTGCCTAATAAAGCATTGGGTAAAAACAGAGTAAACGTGTCAGGATTTAACCAGATTAAACAACAGAGGTGGCCTCTGATATTTGCAGAATTAAAAAATAAAGCTTAGGTTCACTAGTTAGGATGTAGAAATTTTATCTACCACATTGGGTCAGAAGCTGGTAAGAGGTTATGCAGGGAAGATACCTATATGTGTGGGATTACATGGACAGGCATTGTACAGTAGAAAACAGGCTGTGTAGCTCAGCTGCTTGTGAATGTATCTAGAGGTTGAACCCTTTCTTCTTTCAATATCTATTTTCAGGTCCAATTTTGATTACTGGCATTATGCCATTGATCTAACATATCACTAGGTCAAGTTAGCTGTGGACATCAACCAACACCGTGTTTAGGATGAGAACTTACATATACATTTGCCTCCACTTAAATAGTTTGTTCTGTGAGAACAACTTAGAAAAAGAAGTCTTTTTGAACCTCAGTTTTGAACCTATCCAAACCAGTGGAAGTTTTCCTATTTATTTCACAGGATCTTTAGACCAGATTATAATTTTCTAGCTGAAAGACAATGGAAGAGTTAGTGGTTTGATTTTGCTGCAGATGAAGGACTAGAAAGAGTAAAATGCTGTTTTTTTCTCATCTTATGAAAACTATAAAATAGGTAACAGCAGAAGATATATTAAGAAATATTCAGGTGTTCATAAAAACGTCAATCAATTTTGGATCCCATAAGAACTTCCCTAGAAGGTGAGAAGTACAAGTTTCTTTTCTTTTCCTTACTGTGGCATCTCTTTAAACATATCAGGTATGTCACTCAGAAGAGTGTAGAGTTATATTAATTATAGCATGCCACACAGCATGTAATGAGAGCAAATGCATTCATTTAGATTCAGAAAAAAAAAATCTAAAAGTCAAATTACTTCTGCTTCTTAAGAAGTTTGTATAATATGTAGAATTTTATTTCTTAAGCTATTTCTATCTTTGCCACCTTTTCCTAACATTTTTATATGTGTCCCTGTATAGTAAGTGGTTACATGATATACTTATAGATGTTCTTTGGTTGCCAATTTTCATATTTATTTTCCAGCAATTTTAGGATGTTCCTCTGTAGCTGTTCTTTCCAATTATACTGTTGTAAAATTTTATATATAGATCAAGAAACTGTACTGGTTAAATACATCTCTATATGTAGAAGGCCTTTTTTTTTGTCATGCAACAGCATAATCACCTCCCCTGCACTCATATCATAATCCAGTAGTGGCACATGTAGATGTATCTCTACAGTGCACTGGATGCTGATTCACAAAAAAGCATTTTAAAAAAAATCTGCTCAGATATAAGTGTTAGGGAGCTCATCAGAGCTCTTAATTTGTACTGTATTTGTTTATTTATTGCTTATTGATTCCCTGGGGTGTCCAGATTGAAAAGATATGCTGCATAGTGTTATGCCTGGAAATTAGAGTAAAACTCATTTACAGTACACTTTGTGCAATACTTTACCATTGTAGTAGATGCTTTAAAGTATACTTATTTTACTCGACTGCAGTGGAATAAGGGAGCTGCTGATGCATCTAATGTAGTAAATAAGTATGATTAAACTGTATAATTTGGTACACAATCATCTGAATTATGCAAGCATTCACAAGTCTCAGCCAGGATACTTTAGAAACAAATTTGATTTGAAGAATGTGTAATTTATGGAAGTGTTATATTGTTTAGGAATACTGTAGAGTACTATAGCATTAATACAAGGGCAATATATTATTTATTCATTTGTTTATTAATTTGAGTACATTTCTATTAAAATTATATTTTTACTCAAGTACTGCAAAACTGATTGCTATCAAGGTGATTCTATCCTCTTAGATCTTATAATCTAAGAGTAACTTAAAAAATAAGAGCGGAACACAGAGTTTGGTAAGGAAGAAGGAACTTGAATTGATCTCACTATAGCATAATTTTTAGGACGTAAAACAAAAGAACATTTTAAAGGGAAATGTGAAGATGCACATAAGTAGGATAGAAGAAAATACAAAGGTGTAGATCTCAAAATTTGGCAGTTGGTTGTATCACAAGTTATTTGGGAGGACCCTCTCATACTCAGCATTTCAATAGCAAACAAGGCAGTAAGTAGGTTAGGACTAGATTGTGACAGGTCCTACAAACAGCAGACTAGTAGGGTTATTCTTAATATGATAGAAAAGCAAGGATAAGGGGAGATATGTCTCAAGAAAGGAGATGAAATAAAAATATGAAGGCAGAAAGTTTGTCTTTGCAGAAACATTTGCATGGTGTGAGACTGTGTTGCCAAAGCTAGGAAAAGAAATTACTAAGGGAGAATGATTGCCCATATTGAGCTTTCACTGATGATTACACACCCACAGTGAGTTGTCAGAAAGACAGACTGAGTTGTTAGCTTGGCTAAAATGATTCATGTGTAGAGTGGAAATATGGATTTGTAAGCGATAAGCACAAAGTTGTTAAATGTGCTGGGGGAGTGATTATTCAGAAATAAGGAGCAGAAGAAGAGATGGGAACCAAAACCAGGGTTTGACAGAACACCCCAATCCCCTTGGCATGCTGGAGTGGAATGAAGATGCCTCCAAAGAGCTTTGTGAGCTATTATAGAAGGCGGAGGAGAATTAGGAGAGAAAGGAGACCCTGAAGCCAATGAGTGTCACATTTCCAGAAATTATGTTGTACTTGTGTGAAGAACGACTGGTAGACCAAGACCAGGAAGTCTGCAATGCTTGAATTGTAAGCTCTGGTTAAAAAGTCACTAGAGACTACGGTGAAAATAGTTTAGTTGAATTCAGTTGCCAGGAAATGATTTGGAGGAAGCCTAAGATGTAATTAAAAAAACAATTCTAGATAGTGCTTATAGGTGCCATGTTCAATAAACTTGGAGTATCTGAAATCATTAGTTAGTTTAACTTGCTATGTTAGACCACATTGCTACATAATTCTAAAAGAAAGAGCTCATCCGTGTTCCAAGTATAAAGCCTTCAGGAAACAGCTGTAGCGAGTTAAGTGAGATAACTGCTACTATAGGATGAATTAGTCAAAAGAAGGAAAAACATGCATGTAAAGAAAAAAAACCTGAGTAGCAGGTTTGGTACAAAGAACAACAAACCAAACCAAAAATGTCACCAATGGAATGCAAAGTAGTTGAAACAAACCCAAACCGATACAGGTAAATCATAACAAAAAAGAAGAAAAATAACACATAAATTGGAAAAGAGCAACTAGAAATAATTGATAGAGTTCAGAAAAATGCATTTTAAAATCAGCAGG
>NW_010192143.1:26712-38547 GCF_000695765.1 Mesitornis unicolor
GAGATATACCAACATTGCACTGATTTTGAAGAGATGAATTTATTGCTCGTGTTTGTATCAATTTCTTGAATTGTAAATATTGGCCATAATTTTAGGCATTTTGCCTTACTAGTAAAAATGATTTTTACCTGCTCCCTAATGAATCTCATTCCAACAGAGATGAGAGACAAACAAGCAGACATAAGGATAGAATATAATCAAAGTTGTTTGTACTGGAAGGAGAAACATGGACAGGAAAAAAGGTTATGAAAAGGGGATAGGGAGTGATGCAAGGAGGTGCAAAATAGACCAGAAGCTGGTATAGGGAAGGATCGTGATAACAAGAGAAGATGTTAAATGAGGAGAGCAGATACAAACTTCTACTTGTGAGGTGAGAAGGAGGAGAAAGCTAAAGAAAAGGCATGAGCAACTGAAAGCAAGCTAAAATGAGGAGGGAAAGCACAGCATATTTAATCAGTTATCACTTCAAAGAAATTGATGGCTTCTGGTATGTTTTAACACATATTCTGCAACATCCTTAAAGTTCTCAACCAGAAAGGAGAGCCATTCTGTTAGACATTAGATAGCTGTAAGGACTCATCGTAACACTTTTGCCCCACTGGGCTTTTTTGAGTGAAATCAACCTCTTCCCACTAGCATCTTCTTTCTGATCATAAATTTTAGCTCTACGTTTATGTTTTCCTTTTCCTTTTATGAAGAATATTTTTTTCATCTGAGAAACACAGTTAAAAGAGTTTACTCTGTTGTGGATTATTTGTTTGCTCTCCAACTCTTGCTTTATGGACCCACCCTCTTATATTAGAAAGTTTTTCCTCTGATCATTACTGAACTAAGAGACTTTTCTACACAGAAACATAATGAAGCTATCTTTCATCTTTTCTTTCTAAAATGGTATCAAGAAGCTGCTGTCAGTATGGGTTCAGTCTGCTTCAGTCCTGTAAATTTTGTCTCCATTGCCTATAGTAGAAGATCAATTTTTTCTTCCTTATTCAGACTAAAAATCTTTTGGAAATCACCAGATGATTTGTTTGAATGTGGTCTGTATCTCAGCTACAGAGGTAACACTTTAGTGCTAACGTCAGGACAGAAGAGGGGTAGATCTGAATGATGAAATGAAACTTGGAAATACTTGGAACACTGCAAGACAACAAACCAAAACCAAATATTTTAATTTCTAATTGGAATGCACCCAAAACTAGCAAAATGTTTCAGTCAGGAGCAAAGGGTGAGAAAGGCTTTGGGAAGTTCCAGCAAAAGCTGAGATTTGGTTAAGGCTAATCTTGAAGTTCCCCCACCCACATAAGTCAACTGATATTCAAAAATAAGCACAGAAGTCAGAAACTGTATGGAAGATTTTAGTTTCAGCTGCATTTCCTAGCCTTACTTATAGGACCAAGGTGAAATGACAAAAGTTCATCTCAATGGTTCACTTAGAAAGTAGGAATCTCTTCTGAAAGGCTGCAGCATAAAGAGAGATGCAGTTCTTCAAAGGCTGCCCTTTAAAAGATGAAGCAGTAAAACCTGTTGGTGTTTTCCTTAATTTCTGCTTAAAACCCTAGAACCATTCAAAAGAGTGGATGTGCAGTTATGCTTTGCAAACACCTAATAAAATATATTACTGACTGCAAAGATCTTAAAATTGGCGTAAGCAGATAGAGAAGGGCAAGAGGGAGGAAATAGTATTATCCCCATTTTCCTGAGGTGCAATTTTTAGCATATCCTTTGGAAATGTTTACCCTTTAGACTTCAACAGGTAAATAGATACCAAAGTAGCCTTAAGTAAAGATTTCTACTTTCACAATGTAAATTAGATGTTTCAAAGTCTACATGTACTCCAGCTGAACTACTGTTGTCTCTGAACTAATTCATATGAAGCTCAGCACTGTAGACCTACTGAAATGCAGGAAAAAACGCCAAGTTTTCTGAATCTCAAATCCAGTATCTTTGCTACCATCTTTCCTGTCATCCAATAATAAAAATGGGACATGAGACCTGGAAGAAGAGCTAAGGTGATGGAGTTAATCTTAAGTTTTAGCTTACAGCAATTATTTTTTTTAATTAACTGAGGAGATGAACTCTTTTAGCAAAAGAATAAATAATAGAAAGCAAAATTCTGTGGTACTGCGGAATATCTTGAGTCATCAAGGACTGCAGAAAAAAAACCCAGAAAAGTAGAAGTAGATACAATACCAAATATAAAACTCAGATCTCTGGAGCCCTGAAGACTGAAAGGAAGGGATGAGTGTGAGAGATCTGATGTACAGAGAAATTGCCATGTTTAGATACAGCTTGACTATGTAGGTTTACAGAGCTGGATAAGTAAAAGATGGCACCTAACAGTGAGACTGAGCTGAAGATGTTTGTGTTGTCTTGATGACTGAGATTGTGGAGGAGGTTTTGGGCTTAAAGTTCTGTGTTGTCTTTAAAGCTGATGTCTAGACACCATGAGAAAATATCAAAACAGGGTGTTCATTAGGATGGCAGAGGAAAGGTCCAGGGAAAAAAACTTGTGAAAGGCTAAGACTAGCAGGGGAGAACTACAATAGTTGCAGTGATATAAGAAAAAAAGACACTGAATCATTGAGTTCTAGACTCTCAGAGGTTGGAAGGGATCTCTGGAGGTCACTTAGTCCAAGCCCTTGCTCAGGACAGGGAGCATGTCACAGTCAGATCAGGTTGCTCAGGCCTTGCCCAGTTGGGTTTTGGTTACACACAGTTTCTCTGGGCACCTGTTTGAGTGCTTAACCATCTTCCCTGTGACCAGGCGTGAAACTCTAGAGGACCATGTTGGAGAATGGTACAATAATTTAATTTTAAAAGGATGATTTCAGCATTAGGATAATGTGCCAGAAGTTGTCAGTGAATGAAGTTTCAGGACTGGCAGATCAAAAGCAATTTTGTATAAGCCCTTGAAGTGTGGCATAGAAAGAGTTGAGACTTTTCTAAAAAACTCCTATGAGCTCTAGGGATAGGAGAACTCAAGTTTTAATTACATTGGTAGATAGACAGTTAATTCTTACGGGATTTTGCAGACGTTATTTTTCAATAGCTGATCTGCCCATATTTGTAAGCCAGGTTTATGTCCCAATCTGTCTGAAATGCTTACGGTCAGATACCTCTCCTAATGGTTAAAATATTCTGGGGAATGAGAGCCAGAATTAGAAAGAAGGATTTAATTTAGTGAGAACACCTTTAACAGTGGGTCTTCCGTTTGGAGGTTCTTTTAGGCTTTCAAAATACAAGACGAAATGCCTCATAGTGTGCAACCATCACCCAAACCCAAAGTTAATACAAATGCTGTAGATTTTGGTGGAAGCAGAGTTAGGCTGACACTTTGTGGTTTTGAGAATTCTACCCATAGATGACAATTGAAACTGCAATGGAAAAAATGCATAAGTAATAATATTTGAGACGAGGAGTTACATCTCACCATCTGGTAATACCGGGTACATGTGTAGGTGCTGGACCACCTCAGTTTTCTCACATGTGTGCCACACACAGAGTGACACCCTGGCCAAGGCAAGGCAGAACTACTTTAGTGTCAAAGGGCGTCTTTGGAGCCACAAAATAATGAAACAATAGCTTAAATGTCACAAGCACACAACAAGCACCCAAAGCATGTAGCAGACTTCCAGCTAAATACCAACCTGAACGTTTATTCAGCTGGTAAGTAAAATTTATAGTAGAAGTAGTACATTTCAGGTCCCAGGGAGAGACTTGCACCTTGGGTAAGTTCTAGATTAACTGCTGGGGTGCACTGTAGTTCCTCACAGGGTTGTGCATCTAGGCGTCACTGCCAAGGTGTCAGTGAAATAGGAGTAGCTGTGTACTGAGGTCAAACTCCAGTCAAGCTGATGTTAGGATGCAGTTAAGGTGGGTACCTGGTCTCAGAAACGGGATAGTTTTCTTACTCTAGAAGTATCTTCAAGGTCTTTCATTCCCAAGAAGTGTAGTGCTTCTGACTTTGTTGCTGCCCACATAACTGTCACCATTTCTCCTGCATTTTTGCTGAAATAGGAACCCTCTCTCTTGTCAGTCACCAAACTAACATCATGATGGGGTCACTGAAGGCTCACTAAAAAGAGATCTGTGTCTAAAGCCAAGGAGAGCCAAATGCCAGTTTAAATGCAGCTCTGTTTTGAAATCATCATGGAAGAATTCCACCATCTGTAGGAACAAATGACATCATCACTTGCACTGGTCGCCAGAGAAGGAGTTTTCCTCTGATTTTCTCTGTGCCCAGCCTGTAGTCGTGACCAACTAAAGGAGGCGATGTTTGATTCAGTTCTGTGTGAAAAGGTTTGGTCTTTTGCAGCAAGAACTTCCACAGCTTGACTTAATGCATACAGGAACACTTCCTTTGTTTCATTTTATATCCCAGTCACTCTGAAAGCAATGAGTTTGCATAGAAAATATTAAGGGACATATTATGATCTTCTGGGAAAAAAATTTCAAGAAGGAAGGAAGCCATCACAAGCTCCAGAGATCAGACTGGACTTACGCTCTCATGTTATACATGAAAATAAGCACATTTATGATGGGAAATACTGAAGATGACAAATGTAGAACCCCATTACTGGAAGCACTTTACAGAGTAGAACTGCCCTTGAGATGTTAAGTCTGGCTGAATTCATAAAGCTGAACAAAAACTTTGGTGGGCTCAATGAGCAGTAAATACTGCTGTATATGAAAGATCCTTATTTTGAGTCAAAGTTGAAGAACAAAGGAACACTTGTCCCTGGTCAGACTGATCTGCTAGAATGCCCTTTTAGCCCTTTTCCAATGGTGGCTGAAAGCAGATGCATAGGGGAGAATTAAAGGGTAAGGTAAAGATACAGTGAAACTTTTCCAGAATTTTCTTCTGGCTTTCAGTACTGTGTAGCTCATGGGCTTCCATTGCTAAACACTATCCTGTTCAATGATCCTTTATGGATTTTGCCAGTTGCCTATTGAGCCCATAGAGCAACTTTGTACACACTGTCTTTTGCAGCAAGGATTTCCACAGTCCAGCTCAATGTATAAGGACCTTTGCTCCAAATGCAAGTTTTATCTGATGCTCCTTAGCTTTTGTATTGTCAGGGAGATTAGATACAGCCATTACCTGTTCACTTGCCCTATGGCACCTACTTTAAATGACTTCTAAACACATCCTTGTCAGCCACCTCTTTTCCATGTTGGAGTCTTCTGAGTTTGTATCTTACAAGGCAGCATGTACCAGACTCGTGTAGGTAATACATGAACCTGTGAATTATTCTCAAGCTCCAAAGCTTCCAGATGAACAGGTAGTTTGGAAGGAAGGCTTACTGACTTGAACTGTGTTTTGCCTATAGAAAAATTTTATTAATTTTTGATAATATATTATTTTCATGGAAAATTATGAATTTGGTGGTAAAAGCTTTAAAGTTTTAACTTTAATACTCATCCTTATCTCTCTTTATCCCATTTCCTCCCATAAGCTGGTTTAGAAAGTAGATATTTTGGTTTACTTGAAAGCCCAGCTTTACTTTTACACTGGAAACGAGTTTAGCCAGAAAAAATCAACCACTGCTCTGGAAAAAAGGTTCCAAAATCAAACTCTTCTGCATGGTTGCTTTCATTCTCAGTGGCTGAAGCCCTGATTCCTGGAAGACAGAAATGAAGGTAAAAGGCAGACTTTCCTAAAAAGGAAAGCAAGCAGCCAGTCGTAACTAGTGTTTGACTCATTTACACTTCATGTTTTATTCTTCCACAATTTGGTCTCTAGAGAATGAAAGATAGTAAGGCTTGGAGCTATGATTTAGGAGAAAGAAGGGGACTGGGAGGAATGGTGAGATAAGTGAGAGACAAAGATTAAAGGGAAGGATAAAAGGGGAGTTGGATAAATACGTACTGCAAAACCAGGGTAATCTTGCTTCCACATATGAAGAAAACCTGTGCTTTTGCTGTTGGATTGATTCATCATTGCAACAGAATAAAGAAAAAAATACAATTATCTTCCTCATTCTGGCTTTGCCACACGGGCAGAGGAAACCAGCTTCTTGATTTTAAGATTTTGCATCAATGTTTTCAGCAGAGAATGAAGTATGCATTGAAGGTGCCAGACCAATAGCACAGAGACTGAAATCCTCTGCATAACCACAGGAAGGCTCACAGTGGCAGCAGCAATGTAGACAACCCAAACATCTACATACAGCAATCTTATTCTGAGGGAATCACTCCTTCCTCCCTCCCTCCCTCCCTCCCTTCCTGCCTTAGTACTAGAAATGGTTGAGTGACCTTTTCTATGTCAGCAACTTGTCAAAAAACTTTCAGACTTAGGGGCAAGGGATACAGCTCTATTGACTGATTTCAGTGAATATTGCACTTGACAGACCGGAGCTGGCTGACTGTCACCTTTTGGTTTCCAATAGAACATAAACTACGTTGAGAGTTTTTGAAGAGAGAGACATACAGTAGTTTGCTTTGACTCAGCAAAATCAATCCTTTTTACGAAAGGGCTATTTCAAATTTCTTTTACGGGCACTGGCTGTACAGCTTTGATAGGATGTCATAGCTCCTGTTCCTCGAGAGCTGGTGCTTTGCCTTGTTCTGTTTCCTGACAAACTGCAGAAAACATTATTTCCTGTCTCTTGTGTTCTAAAATAATCCCCACTGTCGGAGTGAATAAACCGAAAGAGGTCTGCGTGTTTCAGACTGCATCCTGCTGCTGCAGACTGTCCACCAAAACATCAAATGGAAATACCTGTCTTCTGTATGATCACTCCTATGGGTGTCAGTTATGTGCAAGTGGAAGAGGCTTCAGCAGAGGACAGAAGAGTCAGCAAAACAGCTGCTATCTGTTTGCTGTGTGAACTTTTTTCCTTTGAGTTTCTTGGGATTGGTATTTCAATCAGCATAAGCTATTGCCACTGGACCAGCACCAGCTCTGCTGCTCAGCTGTGAGTCGTTGCAACACACAGAGCAGAAATATGTCACAGCAGCAACTACCTACCCTAGGGGACGTGTATCCCTCTACGTACAACTTCCACTAGCCCTCCTCCTTCCTACAGCCTTTCTACTGAAGACTCTTCTTTCAGAAAAGGCAATACACAAAATGTCAGTTTGCTCATCTCTTTATGTAACTTCTCTGTTTCTTGTGTTGAAGGGGGAAACGTCTTCGATTAATACAGATGCTAGTCTTTTGCAAGTACAATTCAGCTGACCCTAGGATGTGGAATGAAGGTGAATCTGGTGAAGATGTTTAGATTCATGCGCTGGGTTTGTGAATTTCTTCAGGTTTGGAAAATCTGCAGTTGTTTTTTAGCTCTAGCTTTTCAGGCATGTTTTCTGGGTCTGAATCTCTGGAAACACTTCCAGGAAAAGGGATCTTGTCCAGCTGCCCCCTGCTCATTTTTGAAAGCAGTTTTGTTCTAGTAGCTTTTGTCTTTGTTATTTCTTGCCTACTGTGGTATTTTCTGTTCAGCTCTGCAGACAACCTGGTGCCATTAAGCCACAGCCATCCTTTTGTTCTACGGTGCTTCCAATTTGCATGGAAAATTATTCATGTTAGTAACTCTCCATTGTTTATGTCTTATCTTCCTAAGTCATGTCAGAGAGCGACACAATGCAAGCTCTACTGTCAAAAGGCTTCTGTACACTGTAAGGCATGAAGTGATTTGCCTTCAATGAATTCAAATGTATTCAAGGCTTTTAGGGACTTATATAAAATCAGCCAGAACTCTTAGAATTTTCTTAATTTCTCCTCAGGTCACGTTTCCACCTTTGCCTCTCCTAGCAGTCTTTGACCCAAATACTTCTGCCTGTGCTACTGCTGAGCCTTGTCGTGTGTCAGAGGGAAACCACTTATTCTGCACGGCGATGGAAGGCATTCAGCTTGCAGTACAAAGGAAGGGTACTTTCTCAGCTGAGGTTAAGTTATTGATTACAGGTATCACTTGAATTCATCGAACAGTATTTGTGCTACCCTTGCATTCGCTGCAAAGGGGTTTGTCTGTTCCTACAAACTGACAGGATAGTCGCTGGTCATGTGAAGACTAGGTTTATTGCTGTTTGTACATATAAAATAATGCTCTGGAAAAAGGGAAAAAGGGTTTTTAGCAGTTAGGTTAATGAACATGTTTTCCTAATCTTCAAAAACTGCTGACATGCACATATACAAGAAAAAGGTTAATGTTTGATGGGTATAATCCAGACAACAGAAGTGACACTAATATAAGATGCAATGCCTTGTACATAACTGCAGAAACCTGTAACATGTTTTTAGAGCATAAGGGAGTGCTTTAAAAAACATCAAAGCATCTTTTCAGTTGCTGTTTAAAACCACTCTTGTTTCTCAGTTTTTAAGCACTATCACTCAGCACTGGTTTTGCTTCCTAATGTTGATTTGCTTTCAGCTGAGCTTTTCTTTCACAAACTTTGTGAAACACACCTGCTTAAACATTTTGGCAATATGGAGCAACTCTGAAAATGTCTCGGTATCTATTATTTCATAACTGAAACCCAGCCAGGTTTCTTTTGTATTTTAGTATGATATTGTAAGCCACACAGGAAACCTACCTTCATTTCTATAGTGACTTATTCTAGAATATCTGGTCAGATATTATCAACTATGCAATATATTAAAATTACTCAGTGTTGGCACCACTCCTAAATACAAGCCCATCTACATGCATTATAGCTCTATTCGAATATTAAAAGAGTATAAAATGGGTTTCATTCTCTGCCAGATGACAAATAAAGTAACCATCAAAGCAGGTGAAATAATAATCAAATGAAAAAAGACACTATGAAATTTCCTGAAATGTCCTATATCTTTATTTACAAAAAGATTAGGTCAAGTGAATCTTTTATGACAAATGGTGTTCCTGTTCCTACTGAAATCAATGACAAAGCTTCATTGACTTCACTGGCAGCATAAGCTGTTCCTGTTAGGCAGTAAAAATACAAACCCTGACTCTGCCTTCGTGGTCTTCAGTGTAGATTTGCATTAGCCCTACCCAGTCTAACTAGAGTTTGACTATTGCATTCCCTCTGGGTGGATTTGACTCTTTCTGAACAAAGTACAATTGTTCACAGTGAAGAGACAAAAGTATTTTTGTTTACAGAACCAGGTTCAAAGGCATCAGTTAATAAAGCAAAACTTAGTAAGCCTACTGATAAGCAGAACATTCAGCCTGTGTCATCAGCACTGCTAGATGGATTTCAGTGGAAATACACTGCTTTTTCACAAGCTGTGCTCTGTCAAACTGCACAGTTTTCTCAGGTTAAGGACAAGCTTAGACATAAGGAAGACTAAAAACTTTCTGATCTCAGAGACAAACAAATCTCCTTGGTCATCACTCTTCTCCCCATTTCAATTTCCCCCAGCATGTCTATAATGATACTTTTAAGAAACCATTTCAAGGAATTCCCCAAACCCTAAAAGGCTCATTAAAAAGCCTTAGTTTGAAGAAAGGTCTTTTTGTGGATTAGCAACTGGTTAAGGGATGAAAAGCAAAGGTGGGAGCTACTGATCATTTTTCACAATTAAAGGAAGTTGCAGGAGGAAGGCAGGGGAAGGAGACTGTGCCAGGTCTGCATTGTCCAACACATTCACGAATGGGCTGGAAGAGATGGTGGATAGCCAAGGTGGCTGATGATCCAAAGTAATTTCCAAAAGTCAAAAACAAAAGCTGCTTGAGAAAGTAGCACAGGGATCTCACATTATCAACTGAATGAGTAGTAAAATGGCAGAGAAAATTCAATGCTCATAAATACAAAACTGTGCATGTGGGAAAAATACAGCCCTAATAAATGCAAACAATTTTGAATGAGCAGTTCTCACGCAAGAAAGGGATCTTGGAATAAAGAATCTTGAAGTCACTGTAAATGTTAACTTAAAAACACCAGCTCAACATTCGGAGCAGGGACTGGTTGCGCCCTTGACTCACAGACCTGACCTGCTGGTTGACAGAAACTGGAAGACATAAAAGGGGAAAGAACCCTCTGTACTCACCCTGCTTCTGTTAGGTGTCCACTACTTGTCACTGTTGAGAGAAGATGTGGAGCTATATGGATCTTTGATATGAACTAGAACACTTGTTCTTATATCCTAATGTAAAATGAACTGTTTGAGAGTAGATCTAACCTGGAGCCACAAAGGAAAGTGAAACTAAAGAGAAGTAAACAACCTGAGAACGAATGTCTCAAGTACCAAAGGATCAGAACAAACAAAAAAAGCCTCAGAAGAGACCACAAGGAGAACCTGACTTAACCCTTGACAGGTTGGATTCTTGCTGGGTGTTGCTGGTGGCAGGCCATGATTACTGAATACCAGAGTCTACACTGACCATGATGTGATGGTAGAGAGATAGGGAACTACGTCCTGGCACTGCCCGCAGCTGCTCCTGTGGCTGATTCAAAGATTCCTGATGACTTTGGTGGGTCACACTCTAATGGCTCTCAACTGATGGCTGACTATCTCAGTCATGTTCACCAAGTTTGAACAGGAACTTCAAAACACACCTCTTTCTACTCTAAAGAGTTTCCATGAACTGTGTAAGAGAAGTCCAATGGTTATTACGGTCTACTGGCTTCCTACAGAGGGGTGCTGTGAAAGCTGTGTTACCCTAGGATTGCATGTCTATGAACTGGAAGCAGAGGTTAGGTGATTATAACATTATTTTTCCATTTGAGGACACTTCGACGTGTGCCCAGAGAAACGAATACATACCTAGCTTATCAAGGGAACGCATTTGGATATTTTCACTCACACTCAGCAATGGACTATTCTTAGTAACTATTAATAGACACGTGCCTTGCAGCATGCTTTTTGATAGCCTTGTTTCTATTCTTCAGGGATCTAATATTTTACCATATTTCCAAAGAATCCTGGATAAAAGAAAATGTCTCACTCTTTATATAACATGGCAGTTTCTCACAGTGAAAAATAAAAAGAGCTGCTGCGAGGACCAATTTCTTTGTTGTATATGCAATGGAGGTAAAAGTGTCAGGTTGACCTGGTAAATATGTGCAAGTCGAAACAGTATAAATTAAGGGTTAGAACTGACTGTTATAAATGTATTTTTTAAACACATAGTGAAATCAGAATTTTCAAGGCCTATTATTTTTTCTACCTCTATTTTCTAATGTCTAAACCAAGCACCCCACGGCAATCCCAGTATATGCACTTCATTTGCAATCCATCATGAGTTTTAAGGTGGACTCATTTTTTTAAAAAATGCCTAAAATATATACAAACAAAAGTAGCTGCTGGCAGGTTTAGAGACACAGAAGTGCAGTAATTTGGTACATGGTTGCCATGGCAGCTAACCTACATCCAAATTATTCTGCACACTTTTCTCAGCCATTCTCTAGCTCTCCTGTCTGAATTGTCAGTTCTTTTTTTTTTATTTGAGACCTGCCTTCTGCAAAGCCCTCCTTTGTGCCACTTTGGCTTCATCTGCTGGCTCAGCCCTTTCATCCTGGAGTACTCCATATTCTGTTGATATTAGCTGTTAATGGAAGGGGAAGCGGGAGGAGTATGAAGCAGAAGGAGATGATGGTCTTCCAGCTACTCCGCCTGTTAAGAGCAGCTTCTTGAAACCTGATTTTTGCTGAAGTAAACCACAGTGGTAACTCCCTTCACTTTCAGGACTACAAGCTTGCTGCAATATCATTGATGTTGATGAAGTTAGTGCAGATTCAAAGTGATATAATAAAAGCCAAATTTGGCGTTAAGATACTGAATTTATCAAATGATGAATGAATTCTGCTCTGTGGGTGCTATCTCTTCTGTCCAGAAAACAGGCTCTGAAATGCTTTGGCAATGTTTATTGCCAAGTAGAAATATTAAAAGAGAGGGCAATGAGTCCTCCA
>NW_010192143.1:38578-42221 GCF_000695765.1 Mesitornis unicolor
TCCCTTCCATTGACCTCCCTCTCAGCGCAGTTAGAAAACAAACCCAGTGCTTTTTATGAATTTTAAGGTTTATTAATTTATTTTTGATGAAACAGTTCCTTTCTGTCAAATCACTCTTTTTCAGAGGAAAACCATTGCACTGGCTATTTCTGACCAGTCATCCTTTTTATCTCCTATCTTGCCACCTCTGACAACCAAGTTCTGACGTCGCTTCATGGGGACCCAGCCCAGGCGTTATCAGTCCCTGACAGATCCTGGACAGCCTACATGCCTTCTGCCTATGGTTGAGCATGAGCTAAGGGTTTACATAAAGTGAGATCAGAAGATAAGAAGTAGAGAGTATTTACTTACTTAATTTCAACATAGTAAGCTCAACATACTGTCAAAGCAGAAGTTTTGTGTTATTTTTTAAGAAGATTCCGTTTCGGTATCATTTTGGTTGTTTTGTTAGGCTGTTTTCAGGCAATTGTCTAGAAGAAGAATTGTTTGCTGCTGCTGAAGACTTAGCATTGCCAGATACATTTGCATGCAAAGTCAAGAAGTGGGGATTACTCAATTTATCATCCTCATATCACAAAGAAGTAGAAAAATCCACGGATTTGTAGGATTACAAGCCATGCTAAAGTGATCTCTCTTTTCAGGGATACTGAAAGCTACGAGATTCAGCAAGAGTTTTTTTGCTCATTTTCTGAGTTCATTTATTCAGCCCATTCATCTTAGGATAGCTTGCTTTGTAAAATGGACTTCCAAAATATTAAAAACAGTGCAGATACTAAGCATAAGGAATAAGAGCTTGAGAAGTGACAATGAATAAACACTTTATGATGATTTAGGCTTGTTGAAGACCTGCCCCCATAAATGCATCATGTCATAGTTTATTAAACAACAGCTAAAGAGCTAAAACTATCAGGTTTTGGAATAACTGTCAAGAGAAACAGATCTGGAAACAGTATCAGGATTCCCCCTCTGGACCTGTGGGGAGGAAAAGTTGATACTGTATGTCATGGTAAACCTTTAAGAGAGAAGTGGATTTCCTCCCACTGCTATTTAGTCTTGGTATCTTACACTCTCCCACTCTAATTTTTGCTCTTTCACTGTAAAAAGCTGCATGCATGCAATAAAATTCTGATAAGAGAAAGCACTGCATGCTGAAGTAGGCATCCTGAAGGGAGTCATGAAACTTGAAAATAAAACAGCAAATCACACTTCCCATTCAGAACATCAGGAATGGGTGACACTTCCCATTCAGAAAAATGTCAGATGCTGTTAGATAGATTTGTATTCCATCTGTATTGCCTAATATAACTTAACAATTTCACATTAATTGCCCATGCACAGTACCTTTCAGGGCTGTTTGCAAAGGTCAGAAATACTATTATTTGCATTTTACAGATGGAGAAACCAAGTTATGGGGAAGCAAACTGACAAGCCCAGGCTCCCAGCATATTGACTGCAAGGATTCCAGTTACCATTGGGCCTCTTAGCACAACACAGATCCCTGCAGTTATCAGGGATATTATTTATTCTTAATTCATTTATCTCACAAAAAGAAACTACTTGCACGAGTTGGTGACAAGGAATTCTTTCACTTTGGGGGCAGCCCATGTTTAGTAGTTATTATGACAAGCTGTGTGATTCATATGTTTTGGACCTCAGTCGTATTTTGCATGGCATGAGAAGAAAGTAAATTACATTCTTGAGAGCTTTGCCAATGAAATATTAAAACCAATATCTGTGATAAAGCTCACTGCTCTGCTTTTCAGCATTATCAAGAGGTAAGGGAGGAGAGAAGTATAGTGCATTAAGACGGGCGGCTATCCTTCCTGGCCTTACAGAGAGACTGCCCTGATGTTTTTGAGGCTGATGATGACAGGAAACACACCCCAAGCCTCAGTGCGGGAAGGGTTCAGGAATGATTCAAAGGCAAAATCAGTGTCTCCCTGGTGTTCCCCTGTTCTGCTGCGAGCTGAGGCAAGGTCAGGCATACTACTAAGTCCAAGAGGCTGGTGGGAGTGTGTCATGTGGTGAAGCCAAGGTCCTGATCCCAAACAATCCAGGTGGAAGCATGTGTTGGCTTCCTAATGCCCTGCTGGCAGGGTGCAATGGTAGAGACCCAGGTATGCAGAAAGCAGCGGGGGTTGGCTCACACTGAGCCTCCCCTCACATGGACTGAGGTGTAGCTCAGCAGTGTTCCCAGGGCAACCCAATTCAGACAGAGCAGAAGTGGCCTAGCCTCAGCAGTCCATGTTGCTTGCTTTCCTCTTACAACCCCAGGATAAGATTACTTAGAAAACCTCTTGCTAGCACCCTGCCTTCTCGCCCCTCACTTGACACACCATCGTCATGGAAGCTGGCACCAAACTGCCTGCAGACCGCTCAGGAGCCAGTCCTGCCTCAGCTGCCCCAGGCTGCCAGCAGCGCTGCTTCTGGGCATGCTCCATTCCTCTGAAACTTAAGCATCAAGGCAAGAGTTTTCCAGCTTCTTAGGCAGTTAAACCAATGGCTTAGCTTCTGTGGACTTTCAAGCATGTCACTGGCTTCTGTGGGAACAGCACTGGTTTTTGAAGACATGGCAATCCAATGACAAGCCACTCCTGAGGCTGGTGGTCCTGCTCCTCGTCTCCATGCACACTGGTCTGACCTCACAAGGAGCAGGCTGTCACCCCCCAGCTTTCTGTGGGGTTAGTTCTCTGAACATGTTCAGTCACACAAGTGTCGGGTTTGCTTAAAGGCCACAGCTGTACCGTTGAAGGTAGCGTGGAGGATGCACATTGCATTTTTAGCAACAGCCAGCATTTGATTGCAACTGTAGGCTGTGAAATCATGTCCTTAAAAGTGTGCTTGTACTGGCAACCACTGCCTCTATCTAACAGTCCAACATCACTCAGCTATCCTTCACTTCAGAGTTCATACATCATATTTGGTACCTGGCTTTGCTGCCTGTTGGCTTTACCCTGTTCTCAATCTTTTACCTTTCCACCTGAGAATAAAGATGCAATTGTCTGCAGTAGGATATTTTAAGTACTTCTATAAAACATGATATGTTTCACACTGATGCACATATAAACGCATAGGGAACCTGAAGGTGGCTACAGAGCAGCATCCCTCTTGCCTTTATGATGCATTTGAGCAGCTAAGGACTTCACTTTTTGGGGGTGTTATTGGGCTGGTTAATGGGAGGAGTCTTATGTGGTAACATCCTGTCCTTCCGTCTTTAAACTGTGTGCATCCCTGAAGTCCTTGCCTGCACTCCCTATTAAATTAACTCTTCCTTGTAAATTTCCTTTGCTAACCATCAAGTCCTCATTCACCACACTTTCCAAAACACATCCAGGGATGCGGCTGTATCATGTCACGTTTTAACTGTGCACCAGAGAGCAATGGCCCGCTACCGCTCGCCACGGCCCGGTCTCGGTAGGGTAGAGGCAGGCAGGCAACACCTGCCCACTCCTGCACCGCAGCCCTGCCCTCGCTGTGCGCAGCGGTGGCGGGCGGTTCTCGCCGGGCGGCTGCAGCACGGATTTGCGGGGCGTCACCCTTAGGAGACAACTCCACCCCCTCCACCACCGCCGGCGCTTACTCATCCCCTCAGGAATGGGGCGAGGCCGGGCCGCCCGCTGGGCGCCGCCGGCCGCTACAGGTG
>NW_010192144.1:0-3826 GCF_000695765.1 Mesitornis unicolor
TGAGCAACCTCCTCTACCCCGTGCCCCTGGTGCACCGCGTGGCCATCGTCAGCGAGAAGGGCGAGGTGAAGGGCTTCCTGCGTGTGGCCGTCCAGGCCATCTCAGGTAAGAGGGGGACACCCCATCCCCCAAAATGTGCCCTCCCACAGCCCGCACACCAGCTCACCCCCTTCCTTCCTCCAGCGGATGAGGAAGCCCCTGACTACGGCTCTGGCGTGCGGCAGTCGGGGACAGCCAAGATATCCTTTGATGACCAGCACTTTGAGAAGGTACAGCCAGCTCTGGGGACCTCAGACCTCTGTCTGCCACAGCCATGATCCCCTGTGGGGACCCCAGCCCTTCGGCACCCACTGGTGCACCCTGCCTGTGTCCCAGGGTGGGGTGGCTGCTGTGGGGTGGAAGAGCTGGAGGTGCCTGAGCCCACCTCCAGCACCTGGTGCAGTTCCAGTCGGAGTCGTGCCCGGCCGTGGGGATGTCTCGCTCGGGGACGTCCCAGGAGGAGCTGCGCATCGTGGAAGGCCAGGGGCAGGTCAGCGACGTGGGGCCCTCGGCCGATGAAGTCAACAACAACACCTGCGCAGGTGAGGGGGTGCCAAGGAGCGGTTGGGTGGGACACCCCCACCCCAGCACCCAACCTCCTGCGCCCACCCAAACATTGAAAGCCCAGTGCCCCAGTGTGGGGTTGCCAGCAGACACTGAGGGGAGTGACTCCTGCCTTGCTGATGACCCTCCCCTCCCTGCAGTGACCCCAGAGGACCTTCTCCTGGACAGCCCAGAGAAGCCCACACCGGATGGGCCACTGGAGACGGCTCTGGACCACCTAAAGCTGGGCAGCATCTTCACCTTCCGCGTGACCGTCCTGCAAGCCTCCAGCATCTCTGCTGAATACGCAGACATCTTCTGCCAGTTCAAGTGAGCTCCCCATGCCCCCCAGCCCCACATCTCCCACTGTGCTTGGGCCATTGCCTCGGGGCTGGCAATGAATGTCAGGGAGCCCTAGCCCCCCACCTCTGAGCCCTTCATGGATGGGGAGGTGAAACCACCAGACATTTGTCTGTTACCTTGTTTAGTTGCTGACGAAAGGTGGGGAGAGGCTCCCATGGGCTTTCGGGGGGGCCAGGGGCTTCAGGGGGGTCCCGTCCCAGTCCAGGGTGTGGGTGGTAGCCCCGGAGGGAGTGAGTTCTTCCCCTGGTCCTTGCCCTTTCCCTGCTCACTGCTCTGGCACGTCCCTGTCCCGCAGTCCCTGAGCCACCTTCCTTCCCTCCGCAGCTTCATCCATCGCCACGACGAGGCCTTTTCTACAGAGCCCTTGAAGAACACAGGACGGGGGCCACCACTGGGCTTCTATCATGTCCAAAATGTGCGTACCCCTACCCTGCCCGCACCCCTCACCCCCACGGCTGCCGGGGTCTCCACAAGGCTGTTGGCTGGATCTTCTCCCCAAGGGAGCAGCTTCCTCCTGACTTTCCCAGCCCATCACAGCTGCCCAGCTAAGCCAACCTTAGACATGGTGGATGTAGGAGGGAGAAAGACCAATAGCCACTGCCCTGAAAAGGCTGGGATTTCATGGCAGCGGTCTTGGTGGGGAGAGCACCCCTGGGCTCTGTGAAAGGAGATGAGTGAGGGATAGTAGGGATTGGATGGGCTTGTGCCCTCCTACCTCCATAGTGCTGCAGCTGGCTGCATCCCTTTCCCAGCTAAACTGCACGCTTGGTGGCTCTTTCTCTTCCAGATCGCTGTAGAAGTGACTAAGTCCTTCATTGAGTACATCAAGAGCCAGCCGATTGTATTTGAAGTCTTTGGGCACTACCAGCAGCACCCCTTCCCGCCCCTCTGCAAGGATGTCCTGAGGTGGGCATGTCCTGGGCCACCCCTGGGTGCCACGGGGGTACCCATTGCTGCCAGCTTCCCGGGGACCCAGAGCAAGTAGGGGGACAGGGTGTGGGTGGGGGTGGCCCCAGGGTGTAGGTGGAGTTGGCTGGGTTTGGGGGTCCCTGTGGGTGCTTTAATGGAGCTGGTTCCTTCTGCAGCCCGCTGAGGCCATCCCGGCGCCACTTCCCCCGTGTGATGCCGCTCTCCAAACCAGGTAGGAGCTGTGGCCTCCTGCTCCTCTGCCTGCCTGCAGTCCCCGTGCAGGGTGTGGGGTACCCTTCCCCAGGGCGACCAGTTAGTCCCCAGGGGTACCACAAAATGTACTGCGGGACAGAGCACCCAGCAGCCCTTGGCACCCACTCCCGCAGCACCCTGCTGATGCAAAGTGCCCCTTTTGCCTCCTGGGGTTCAGCCAAGTGCCGTGGCTTGCTGTGCAGTCCCATGGCAGCACCATGAGAGCCTCCCTCCAGCTGTCCCCAAGCGTTGCCACGTGGTTTGGGACATATCTGTGCCAGGGCTATGGGTTCAGGGTGCTGAGCACCTTGGGGATGGGTGAGGCCACATCCTGACACTTGCTGCTCTGTGAGGTAGAAGGCATGCCAATAGTCAGCACGATGGTCACCATGGTCCCTGGAATGCGCTTGTCCCCCTCTTTGCTGCCACCTTGGTGTGCGTCCCCACGGTGCTTCACTCCAAGCATTGGTGCCAAGCTTGCCCTTCAGGCTGCCTTTCTGCCCCGCCACAGTGCCTGCGACCAAGCTGAGCACCATGACTCGGCCCAGTGCCGGCCCATGCCAGTGCAAGTACGACCTGATGGTCTTCTTCGAGATCTGTGAGCTGGAGGCCAACGGCGAGTAAGTCCTGCTGGAAAAGGGAGCGGGCATGAGAGGGAGGCAGCGCTGTGATTTGCCCAGTGCTCAGCACCTCCGGCCAGGCTGACGGGGCTCTGTGTCATGCCGTGATCTTCTCTTCCAGCTACATCCCTGCTGTCGTGGACCACCGTGGGGGCATGCCGTGCCATGGGACCTTCCTCCTCCACCAGGTACTCCCTCCCTGAGCAGCCATCCCGGCTCTGGCTCCTGCCGGGAGCTGTGTTAACCCCTGCCCCTTTTCTCTCGGGCCTCGTGGGTCTCAGGGCATCCAGAGGAGAATCACCGTCACCTTGGTGCACGAAACGGGCAGCCTCATCCGCTGGAAGGAAGTGCGGGAGCTCGTTGTGGGTAAGCTGAGCCTGGGCAGCCTCTCGGGATGTTTCTTGCCCACGTTCCCACACAGGGCTTTATGCCTCGGCTCCCCTCCCACCCTGCAATAGCAAAGCAGTGGGTGCCCAGCAGGTGACAGTGGGACACGACAGGGGCAGGACGCCTCAGTCCCAGCCACCATGTCTGGGAGCTGGACCAGGACCTCCAGCACTAAGTGGCCAAATGTCTGGCGGCTGGTGCCAGTAATGGAATGGGAGGGCTGCTGGGGGATGCGGGCGGGGGGCTGGCTCTTGTGGGGACCTTCGCGGGGCCACTGCCTGTCCCCTGAGCGGCGTCCCGTGCTGTGCCTGCAGGTCGCATCCGGAACACCCCAGAAGCAGATGAGTCTCTCATCGATCCCAACATCCTGTCCCTGAACATCCTCTCTGCTGGATACATCCACCCCTCCCAGGATGACCGGTGCGTGCCACAGCTTCTCTTGCTCTTCCCCTGCTGTAGTGAGGGCTGGGGGGGGCTCTCAGCCCCTCCACACGCTCCTGACCCGTTGCTGCCTCGGGATGGGGGGGGGCTTTTCCGGAGCTGCAGAGGGTCTCGGAGTGCAGGGCTACCAGCCCCCTTCATCCTCCTCCCTGAGACCTCTCTGCACTGGGCTTTGGCACTCCAGGGAATTTGGGTGGGAGTTGTGCTCTCCAGCAATGGAGGACTCTGTGGCTGGGGGGGGGCCGGCACAAAGGGGTCCTTCGACCAGCAAC